>NC_052118.1:5888830-5958857 GCF_012273895.1 Zerene cesonia | reverse complement strand
TAATGAATATGTGTGTATGTTTATTCATAAATGATTCAAGTCAAATAATATTCTATATAAAAAAGTGTCGACCGCTTTTATACATCCATTCTCATTAAGAGAAAACATATATTCGAGTTGATACCGTGTTCATACCATATCCATTGCAGTGAGTGTAAAATAATTTCATTTTTTTTTTCAATAAGAATCATAATTAAGCGAACATCGCGCCTGTATGTGGACAATAATAATGAACACGTGCGCATTCATAAAATATTATTTCATGCACATTTCATACATTCCATGTCATTTCACGTGAAATTTCGACAAATAATTCGAAAATGCTCCTGGATATTTATGACGTAATCGGCACAATGAACATTCAGTTGGTATGTGAATTCATAATGTCCTAATCAAAAGTCCACCTAATGGCGGAACTATATGAAGGAATATTTAAAGCTGGATTAATTTAAATTGTTTGCGCTATGTAATTGCTAATACTGTTTATTGGCATTGTGCTTGTGAGATGACCTAATAAATAGGTAATTAGGGAATGGCATGTAATGGCGACCGCGATTTGAACGCTACATCATAGCATACAGGATGCATTACACATTGTGTAACAGATCTAGACATCGCTGAGTACTTTGATTAGTATCAATATACATAACATAATGCGGTGTCAAATGTTTCTAGTGTTTCTGACTATATTAACATAACTATTGTCATAATGATGCATTATAATATTATACTTAAATATTTACTATCATAATTGATACCTTAACTTCGTCTATCAAATGAAGTAAAGCTTTATTGTTTGAGTTGCTATAACAAATTTTTAGATTCAAATATATTGGTATAATATTTCAATCTAAAAATTGTAAATACGAAAATGCTTTCCATTAGGTCCAGCTTTCTGGGGTCTCATCAACCCAGAGTGGTCTCTATGCAACAAGGGTCGCCGGCAGTCTCCAGTCAACCTCGAACCAGAGAAGTTGCTCTTCGATCCAAACCTACGGTTTTTGCACATAGATAAACATAGGGTATGAAATCCATATCACAACCGCATTCATTTTAAATGAAATTTTAAGTTTAAGGAGGATTTTTTATTACTCATATATAGATAACTTATAATAACACTGTAGACTTCTATCAAATTTATACGGACTTTGCATAATTACAGTGTAGCAATCGATGTTCTTCTTTCATTCATTCAAAATAGATGAAGATATCAATGTATTTGACAGATAAATGGATTAATAAGCAACACGGGTCACTCAGTAATATTCACCGTGGAAAATGAGACTCGTCATCACATCAATATAACGGGCGGACCGCTTTCCTACAAGTATCAGTTTCACGAGATCCACATACATTATGGCCTCCACGATCAATTTGGCTCAGAACATGCGATTAACGGATATTCTTTTCCAGCCGAGGTAAGCAAATTATTTCATCTTATTATCCACAATACATCCGCAGTGGTCCAATTTCTTTGATACGTTTTTATTAGGTTTCATTGTTCACTAGAACATAGTTCGCATCAGCAATTTTATCATATTGTTGTTTGGTCTAAACGTGACTTTATTATTTTATAGTTTCATTTTATTTTATTTCTTAACGTAAAATTCCGGCATTTGAAAATAACCGAATCATGAGACGATAAAGAAAAAAATAAAATGAAAATAGCGTCCGTATGCATAATTGAATTAAAGATTAAAGATTTCACTGAAAGAATTAAACACCGAGAATCATAAAAGTTCTCCATAAAATTATTTATGAAATCCATATTTATATGGAAATAAAATTTGAAATGTTTTAGGTACTATAATTCACGAAGTCGGGGCGCACCACCACTTAATAATAAACACATATTCATTGACACATTCGAAAGATATGTTTCTAACTTCACTTCTAATTTACATATTATTATATGTGTAAATATCTGCCCTATTTATCATACAATTCAAAACACAGACGTCAGCACGTCTAGATGAGTCTGCAATCAATTAGTGCGCATCAATCCGAGTGTTTACTCGGCGTAACTTGAGGATGCAATACGTGTTCTCTAAACACTAATTAAGCTCGTGTTACTGTTAATACTTTCGCTTCCGTTAATTAAGCGTAACTCAACGGCATGCACTTTAGCAAATTAGACAAGTGTAGACGGCGCGTTTATTAATTTGGTTAAGAGTTTGCCCTAAGTAAATATATTTAAATTATCCAGATTTTGTATATTAAAATTGTCCGGATGAGAGGGTGTTGTTTGAGATCAAAGAGTCATTTGAAATACTGATCGCATAGAATTAGAAATGATGAACAAATGTATTAGAATTCGCATTCGCATTAAAAATAATAATATTTCGTGATGAAAATGTATTAACGTACGTATGTATGGCTGTGAGATAAGTGGTTACAGCAAATGTTTATTTTTTATTATATTATATTTTTATACTATTAGATTACATTTTTTATTGAGATACTTTCGTCTACTAATTGAGTAGCCTAGTATTTGTCAGATGTATGGACACAGTTGCAATCAATTTAACATATTGAATCTATCAGTCGCCTAACTCAAAGAAAATTATTATAGACTGCAAAAGCATTGCAAGTAAAGGCGAAAATATTTCCTATATAATACGATTGTGACAAAAATAAACAAAATTAGCACATCAACACACATCTCGTAAAAGCGGCCCAAGAAATACCACCAACGCAACCCAAAATGATTACATTAACCGTAAAGTTGACAAACATTTCACGTAAATCTGTTCGTCGCTAAGCCGCAAATAAACATACCTAATACATTAGAATGTTGTCGCGGATTTCTTTCGCAAGTTCAAAAGAAAGTGTAACAGATGTTTTACACGCATGGGCCGCGCGCTCCCTCCCCAGCCGGATCCCAAAGTAATCCCGACGAACGACTCTCGGCCAACTGAAGCGTGCCTACTGTTTATTTATGTGACAAATTCTTGCACCGTCACGTTAAATCCAAAATCATGTGCTTATTCTCGTGTAGATTTAACTCTGCGCAATTTACCTTGTTCTTTATTATCAAATTTTATTCCAATGACCCGCGCTTTATTTCAACATTTTTAACAAAGCACTCCCGCTTTGTATTATGCGAATTGGGAACGTACAAATATGATTTTCAACATTCAAGATTTCCTTTTGTTACAGATTCAAATATTTGGTTTCAATTCACAGCTGTATTCAAACTTTTCGGAGGCTTTACATAAAGCCCAGGGGATTGTTTCAATTTCTTTACTATTACAGGTACGTACGTGATTTACTTAGTGTTATACAACAACGCTTGTTTGCGAATTTGGAAACCTCTTTCATTCGAACCTCGTATCTACATAACTTGTAGGTTTTCATTCAATGTTTACGTAATAGCCTGTAACAGTAGGTACCTCTGTATCGTGGTGCAATAAGTTAAAAACCGGACAAATAGGCATGAACTCAATTCTTTTTTTTTACCTATAAATATTATGGTAGCTTTTATACTTGGAATACATACTTCAACTACCTACATGTGTTTTACATGCAGGAATCTGGACATTAGGATATTATTATTATCTGTGATCCTTGCAGTAAATAATTAAAAATAATGAGAAATAATAACACATTACTTTTATATACAATCAATGTATAATATGTTTATTTATCGTGTAGCCGAAATACTATTGTTTATGTTTGTGTAATACTATATTGTTAATCAATAAATCATAGATAATCTGGGAATATATATGAAATAGGTTCCTGTAATGTGAGTTATCGACGGCGTGTTATCACGACGCCACACCTTTTCATAGCTCCCACCCAAACTGGGGGTAGTTAATTAAGGAAATTGGAATTTTCTGTGCGCTATTGGATTAGCCGCCGAAGCTATTAGTTCAAATTAAGAACTGTCTGAATACGAAATGCAAGTTTTTATTTTCGCCGACACTAAACTTGTAAAGTAATTGCCGTTTTGTATCAATTACTGTTTTTATTAATGGGTTTTTTAGTATGTAGATTTTCTAGCTTTGTTGGATTTAAAATCAGCATCAGATATTTCTAGCCGTACTTGTGTTTTTTAGTAATTTCTGTATCGACTCGACTTGTTTAAAAGGACAAATGGAACAAAGTACATACATTTTATAGATAAGTAATTAAGATAATAATCTTAATTTCTTATGTTTGAAGGATTTTGAATGAATAAATAGCAATTATGTTAATTCAATACAAGTTTATCAATGTGTTTTTCTTCAAGATCCCATTGCGAATTCTATCGGATTCTAATTATGTCTATTATAATGCATAAGCAAGAACTGCAAGTTCTCCACAACTAACAAATGTACCTAAACGTGAATTTCTAGAAATGTTAATCGTGTTTCGAGCGCACTAACTTGTTAGAGAATATCTGTATTCTAAACAAGGTGCAGCTTTACTTTTGGTTCGGAAAGTTTTTGCTGTGTTGTTCTTACTTGCAGTGTGTTAAGGATTAATAATTTGAGAAATGCAAGTTAGGAATCACGAAAGCATATGAAACCTACATGTACGTGTATAATTTTCGCCTGTCTAAATTTAGATAAACGACTGCTTATCAAAATATTAAATTAAAAAAAAAACGTCTGATATTAGTTTGAAAGTTTCAATGTTTAAATTCTAATTACCACTTAATTCTCATCTAATAATATAATGCGATTTTCTGCTCCGTAACATCACGAGTTCTTGTTGACATTCTTCTTTCTTGTTGATTTTGGTTGTAGAATTTTGAAAGAAATATATCATAATACAATGTAATGTAAATAAAATATTCTTCTTATCAGTCTATCACTTTTGTATTCTTTAGGATTGTATAGTTTCATAACGCCACTAAAAATAGACGATACGACACTCAAAACCGTAGCAAATAATCAATTATGCGCAAACATTCCATCGGATGTTTACAGCGGTTCCAAGAAATGAGATCAGTAAAGGCTTTAACGTTTACTTTATAAGTCAGGTTTTCTCACGAAGTAACTATTCGATCGTTTTACGACTCCCTAATGAAGGCGGGTCCGGTGTTGTCTCTAGGGGACCTTGTTTACACCACGTTCATATTTCGTCCGTGAGCTTACACTATAAAGAGACGTGCGAAAGCAAGTTTCCTTCTATAACAAAATAGCGGCGAATTTCATATTCCTATAGAATTAATTTGCTGTTGGATGCATTTTGTGGGTTATATTAATGCATACAATTGCTATTTATTAGTATGCTGCGAGATAACAAAGTTGTTTAGTTACGAAACTTATATGAATCGAGGATTCGACAATGATATTATGAAATTTATACAATGTTGTTTGAATTTAAGTATCCTATTGTATTTGAACCGAATATTATTCTATTTCATAATTAATTATATTACGTTTTATAATAAGTTAGTTATAATTATATTATGATAAGTTAGTTTGAATATTTATAAAATATTTATTTTCAGCTCGGTGACTTATCAAATCCAGAACTAAGAATTTTAACTGAAGAATTAGAAAACATAAAATATGGAGGTAAGATAAAGTTAGTATAAAGCTAAATACTTTGAAAAATGTTTGGAAAGCATGATGTTTTCTAAATAACAGATTAAAGTATATTTTTTAATGATAATATTATTTACCTACCTTTCTAATGTTTCATTAGTTTATTATGGTTATTGCCGGAATTTATATATTGGATATGTATATTTCAAGCTAGTTTAGACATTTATTACACCTACTTATGTGTCCTTCGACGTAAAATACTTTTTAAGTCAAAGGAAAATTTAAAGAATGTCTGCTATTATGTGCTCGTAGAAATAAATTATAATATTCCTCAATGCCCTAATTGATACAATTGTTAATAGCCGAATCGAGCTCCAAAATCGCTCATATCCAATCCTTAAATTCGGTACTAATAAAATCTTAGGTGCGGAGATGCCCGTAAACCGTTTGTCTGTACGAGGACTGCTCCCAGACACCGACTACTATATGACGTACGACGGCTCCACCACCGCGCCCGCTTGCTACGAGACCGTCACGTGGATAATCGTCAATAAACCTATTTATATCACTAAGCAGCAGGTGAGTCATGTACTGTTTAATTGGACCTAATATGTTTTTAGCTATATTGTGATGATGGCCAAAGTTTATCTGCTTTTTGAAGTACCTACGCTTCTCGGCCTTTTGGCTAAGATCAAAGTGCCTGTTTTTTTCCAAGGCCATAGTAAATTGCTTAATTATTTGATTTTATGTCTTACAAATTTAAAGATCCGTTTATAAAATTTTATTAATATATAATCCATACAATAATTACCGATTCATAAGTTTCTGTCATTATGAAAAACACTAACAACCCTTTACAGAAACACCATTAAAAAATTCCACACCTTATAACATGAGAGTTCCCAGTCAATTATATTTTGATTCAGAGTAGCGTACGGAAAAAAAGTACCTATAGCCATAAAAATGGTGATTAAAATATCGTTTCAAACATGGCGTAGAATCTAGCCCTTAACACACATAACTGCAATACCTGAAATTTTCAGTCCCAGTGCCACAAACGGGGTGCCACTTGTAAATCAAACTGAAAAGCTTTTCAATGTGCACATTCGCGTACGAGTACCCACCGTAGCGGTAATATTCATAAACAAGAACTCAGTAGTTAATTTAAAATTAAGAATAGCAAAATAACGTGTGCATTGCTCATATAATTCAGTAACATTCTACTGTAAAACGCGATTTCCCGTGAGTTTAATTCGCAATAGTGTTTATTGTTTTTTTTATACTGGCAGTCGATTTTGAAATGGGTTTTAAAAATTTAAAACTTAATTTCTATCCGGGCCGAATTTATATCGTTTCTAATTTAAACCTACTAATCTTCTATATTATAAATGCGAAAATGTGTTTGTGTCCTTTCACGATGGAGCGATTTGATGATACAATTTTTGTATATGGAATTAGTTGGTATGCTAAAGAATGACATACTGCTTTATATGGCAGCAATATGTTTCGTTCTCATTGGAATTTCCCTTGATTACGTGGGCAAATCCGTGGGCGGATGCCTATTTATATTTCTTCGAGTCTATGAATTTCAAATGTCATTTACTTTAAAGACGAAACATGTAAATATTATTAAGTAATTAATTCATGTAGCGTATAAAAATTAAAAAAGGGTCCTAATACCGAAACAATAAAAATCAAAATTGTTAACAATAATTTAATAATACTACTTCTATTTATAAGAACTCAAGTTCTTATAAATTTCGAAGCGAAATATTACAACATTCGCTTATATTTTCATTTCTACTTGGAAACAATGACCGCAATGAGCAATTTACCACGACTACAGTGTAAAGATGAAACGTTCAAAATTCTGTAGTGGTCATTATAGTAACTGTACTAGGAAATACTTAAATGCATTGAGCACATAAAATATTCGCTGAAGTTAAGTATTATGAAACAGTTTTGAGTAGTCGGAGAGTAGTTGCTTCGAAAAGTTTCCAAGTTTTGAAACTGTTACTAAGGTGTAAAATTTAAATTTTGTTATTAAGCATCTTTAATTTGCTATGTGGACTTTTTTATTATCGTATACATGATATATTAAAGGTTGATCCCGCATAGTTCCAGATCTCGTGTGGATTTCTGGGATAAAAACTACCTATGTCTTCTATCTGTAAAGTTAATATATATAATGTAAAATAAATTACCAATGTAAAATAAAATGCATTTGTGCTTTAGTCATAGAGAAGAGACATATAGACAAACTAAAAAGTAACTATTACTATCATTTAGAACATTAGTAGGGTTTTCTGGTAGGTAAAACGTTATGAAAAATGTTATAACCAATATAACTGAGGCAAAGCTTTTTTATAAAATATTAAAGATGAGTATATTCCCATATAAACTAACACTTACATTTTTGTTAACCTAGTGACTCGAATTAGTTCATTTTATGCGTTTATGATTTTGTGGGTCAATGTGAGAGTTTTGCAAGTAGTGCTTTGAATAGAAACGTAGATAGCACGCACCCTCGCGGTCGCTTCCAGAGAAACGTGTTTGTGAATTGAGCCATGGCAGAGGCTAGCGTAATAACATTTTCATTTGTGCTCACGCTACAATAAACAACTCACGTCCCTCGCCTTCAGACAAAGACTCCGCCGTGAATTATGTACGTGTTAAAAGTAAACTGAAAGTGCCGCGTTGTATGGCTGTTATTATAAATCATTGTTTATGTTTTCCGTTTGTGTTGGTGGGAAATTAAGTGCTTGCAGAAACTGCTTGCAATCTCGAACTTCAACACCCTGAGGTCGTGTTGAGGATAGCCCTAAAATTGTAACAAACATTTTCAATTCCATATAAACAGTATAAACAATACGGTGCGCATTCAATCTGGCAGGTGAATAATAATTTGAAATTATTATCGAAAGTTTTATATAGCGAGTTTGCAGGAGCGGATAATAATATTACAAAGTTGAATATCGTGAAAATGAGCCTTAACTCGAAATACAATTTCGAGCGGGTCGTGAGCGAAGTAACGATTTTACTCATTTACGGCAATCTGAAAGTTGTTGGCTTTTAGGTGGTGTCTATAATCACAATCAAACGGTTTAATACAGCGTGAATAGCGATGGGTCTGAGATAGGGCGGATCGCGTGCCCCGCTACCGTTAATCTCGGCCGCTATACCAACACTCTACTAAAACATAAATGGAAGAATTTTCAATTTACCGCAAATCGGTATTTCTGTAGGAAACAAAATTTGTTACACATTGTAAGACGTGAATTGTTACAGCAGAAACTTTAGAAATTAATGTTAGTGTGATTACCGTGATTGAAATCCCTGCATTTTCATTTTTCGATGACTGACGTACGATACCGTTTATAGGTAACAATTGAAGTTCGCATAGAAATAATTATCTACTACATAGTTAAATTTTCTTGTTTGTAACAGATGACTTCAGTTCTTAAAAGTCCGTCAAATCATTCGCAATGCCCTAACATTGTGATTGCTTATGGGCAGCGGTGATCACTTACCACCAGGTGCAGCGTCTGCTCTTTTGCTGGCAGTGGTATAAAAAAAGATGACTGATAAATATTATTGGAATGAATTTCATTTTTATACTCACCAAAACAAAACGGGCCACTACGTTTTAAGCTATCCAAAGTCTCTATCAATAATATGTTTGTTTTTTGGTCTGTGTGAAAAATTTATATTAAAATGTCGGAACTGTCCACTGTTCCTTTTTTTTTCATATTACAATGCACTTTAATTGTAAGCTTGAAACTTGGTTCGTACAGTTGCATGGTCTAAGGCGCCTGATGCAAGGCGACGCTCGCCACCCCAAGGCCCCGCTGGGGAATAACTTTAGACCTCCACAACCCTTGCACCACCGCGCTGTGAGGACTAACATCGACTTTGACTTGAGCAAGGTAAATTTTAATACATTGGATATATTTATACAATATATATATATATAATATATGTAGCACGTAACATAATATACCTGCATATCTCTTCTCTATATAATATATAAAATTCTCGTGTCACAATATTAGTTAAGATACTCCATCGAAACGGCTGAACCGATTCTTATGAAATTTTGTGTACATACTGGGTAGATCTGAGAGTCGGCCAATATCCATTTTCCATACCCCTAAATGATAAGAGTAAGGCAGAACAACGTTTGCTGGGTAAACCAGTTTTAATATATAAAGAAAATCATCTGTAGATGAATGTTAAGAATAGTAAATATATCACATTACATTTCTGAGTCATATTTTTGCACGTTATAATTTGTTTTTAAGAAATATCGAACTTAATAATTACCCACCATATAGGTAATGAAATATAGTAAATATGTGTTGTATATTTTTTGTTCTAGTATCCTGGAAAAACTTGTCCAAGTATGCATAGAAATATGCATTATAAGGGTATGTATTAAAAATATTTTTTTACTCTAAATATATAACTTTGTTGTTGATTAGTAGTATTATATTAAATACATATCATAACTCTTGTTTAGAAATAATTAAAAATCTTCAATAATTTCATTTAAAAAGTTTAATTTCTTTAAAACATAATTTTTTTTTCCACATAGGAGGTATGTCGCGTAGTCAATCCTTCTTTTATTCAACATAACATAACACCTATAATCCCTTCGCAAAATTAATGAATAAACTGTTTGTTTCAGCTAAAACGTGGACTCAGTATTGAAATGGTACACCCGGTAGGCATTTGTATTAAAAATAAGTATTTAAATTTTGTAGATGAAATAATATTCTGTAAACCTACTAGAAACATAAGCCTTTGTATATACTTCTTGTACAGTCTCACTGAAAAATTCTGCTTATGATAGAATTGTATTTATACTAAATTGTATTATAGACTTATTATACTAAAACTTAACAAAAAAGTTATTTATAAGAGCGCTGGAATTCAATTATGGTATAACATGTAGATGTATTAGGATATTTATATAGAAAAATTATATAATAAATATTCCATTAGTGTTATATAGAATGATGTAATGGCCTCTTAAAATAGGATACATATTTTCGGATAGATTATTCAGATTGCGCGTGTTAAGTAATTCAATAGTTCAAATGTACGTATCTTGCAATATATAAACGGTTTTGTATCCTTTATGCCAGTAGGTAATTTAAAATAGGTAATATTTAACAACCGACTTTGTATTGATAAAACCTATTTAAAATTTGTATCATTTCGCAAACATCTTGTTAACCTGGTAATATGTAAGAATTTTTATAGTTTAATTGTTTTAGAGCGAATTAAAATGAATTTAGAAAATCATATCATTGTATGTAAATTACGAAAATTGTATTTCTTTATAGAGCCATGCTGTAAGGTATCTACAGCTTTAATGAAATTTTATTTATGTCGTTTATAAAATATTGTTATTATATTAAACACTCTGGCTTTTAAAGGTCTGATATTGTAAGGGTTTTATTTGATTAAATGATAACTCCCGACGCCTTTCCTCATTTGCTTTGAATACAAAGGGTCCCTTTAGAAGTAAATGTTGGAAGAATTATTAGCACGAAACCCACTTCGGTTTCATTGAACGACCTTTTACCAGATCACAAAGTCAGCGATCACAAGCTTAAAGAATACACCTCTACGTTTTTTCGTCGCAATGGAGCGGAACAGTCTGTTTTAGTGTTCTTCCACTTCTGTTTGAATAAAAAGCTCATTTGAATTCTATGAGAATCGAAATTGCTCCCCTTTTCGCTGTAGTAACTTAATTTAATCGAGTTCTATCATGTCTTTTAGATTAGATACTTGAATATTAGTGCTTAGCGTGAACGACAAAGAATGCCACTTATTATATGAGGTGAGCTTTTAAAGTGACTTTTTTGAAGTTTTTATTACATCAATTATATAAAACACATTCGATGGCTAAGATGTTACACTTGAAAGTCAAACAGTGTATATATTTTTAAAGTGTGTTTTCTGAAAACCAATCAATACTGATTAGACGTAACATAAACTATCTATAACCTTCAAGCTTACAACAGAGGATAATATGTATTATTATAGAACGACAAATTTTAAAAAATTATCTAAATATAAAAAATAAACCAAAACTGGATTTGTAGAGTAACAGGAATTAATTTGATAAAACAAAATAAATAATTGTACAACTTTAGAATGATATTCCAGGCAATTAAAGAAGAAGGTAAGAAACAAGCGAAATAATGCGTTGGTTACAATATTACCAACATAATTCATTTAGCCTAAGATGGCCTAAGGAGTAACCCTCAGATACATTTATAAATTAGTAATCTTAACAAAACTTTTATCTTGTTGTTCAACAATGATAAACTAAAGTATGTTTTAGAACATTGGCCTTATCACAATTTATTAATTTACAACTTTCAGTTATAACTAGCGGTCCGCCCTGTCTTCGACCATGGTAAACTTTTTCTCTCTATAAGAACCTTCCTTGCGCCCTATCAAAAACGTTGCAAAATACCATTTTTGGTCGTACGTCGCGACTTTTACACATAACAACACAATAGGCGATTATTCATATACATAAATATTGCGCTGAAAATAGATTTATTGGCAGATTTGTATTTGCAGTACTAGTCAAGCCTGTCAATTCTTTTACCGGTACATTCCGAGAGCGGGAACGTAGAATTTCAATGTCCGGTAGTTATTTGCGCGCCATACCAATAAGTACAAAATTATTATGTATTATTCGTATACCAAAACGAATAGATGACCAAATCATGAATGAAGATGTTGGAAAGTCATATTCTTTAACTTAATGATTGAAATTTAAATATAATAGGTAATATTATTATGATCTTCAAGTCTTGTTACTGTGTCTAAAAGGAATATTAATATAACGCCCTTTGTTACCGAAAATGTCTAGAATAAGAGTATAATAAAACAATTTTCACCTGATTAAATCTACAATAATTTAAGAAGCGACTTAAGTTTTGCGTTAGAAAATTGCTTATCTTCTCTATATAATGGTACTATCCTACTTATATTATAAATGCGAAAGATTGTAAGGATGTGTGTGTGTTTGTTAGTCTTTCACGCAAAAACTGCTGGGCCGATTGCAATGAAAATTAGTAGACTAGTAGGTAGACAGCTCGACAACTCGGATAACATATAGGCAACTTTTTATCCCGATATTCCTACGGGATACGGACTTCCGCGGTTTCGCGGGGCGCAGCTAGTCTTGATATTGATAAATTACGTGCTACTTTGCTTGTCCGCGATGGATTTCAAAACTACTCAACCGATTTTAATAAAATCTGCGCAATTTGATCCAACTTAAAAGATAGGATAATTTTTATTTTTTCAATTATGGCAAATAACTACCAGGACGGAGCCGGGGCGTGCAGCTGGTAATATATAAAATTTTAACAATTTTAAATTTTAACACAAAAAGACCATAGCAATATAATAAGGGTTTTTTTACATTTACATTTTTGTCAAAAGCTCTTTTTTAAGAGACTGCTATAATATTAAAAGAGGATGCTAAAATTATCTGTAACTCATTCTGGTACGCAAATAAAATAAAGCAAAAACTTTTACGTCTAACAAAATACAATGAGATTAAAACAGCTGTTTATAGTAAAAACTAACGTAATAAACTTCTAATTAAGATCTATAAATCGCTCGATTTTCCGCGCCGGATCCCGACTGAACCCGCGTTATTGGAAAAGTTTCCGTTCGATCTACCTTAATAGACTTACACAAATTGAGTTCATTAAAAATTATTTTATCTAGCCACGTTTATTATGTTTAAAGTTGTTGCAGAACGGATGAGGCTAATCGAAGCTTTAATGAAGCATCACTTTTATTATTTATTATTGATTTTTTAACTCGCATACATAGATATTTGTTTTTTTTTTTTAAATTTGCTCTCATAATCAGAACATTAAATCAACAAAACAAGTTAAATTAAGTCATTGATTTATGATGTACGAATTAATTCATAAATAATAAGATGTAAGAAGTTATGTATTAAAGGGATACGATAACAGTCTTTATTTAAAGAAATTATCTATTTATTTTCAATGCGAACGAACAACAAAGAATTATCAAATTGTGTAGAAATTACTATTTCGATTGTTAAAATAAGCTATAATGTATACACATGGGTCTTAAATTACAAGACGAAAAACAATCGATAAACACCACCAACATATGTCGGTCCAATCGAAAATAATAATTCCATACGTCAATATTAATATGGAAATAAGAAATCACAAATCAAATATAACAACTCGACAAACCAATTCACCTACACGAATACGATGAGCAAAGATGTTTACAAAGTCTGCTAAACACTTGTGAAGTGGGGCGCGACTTGAGTGCTCACTTGAAGACGAGTATGAGCTTCACTGTACTTGAGTGTTGAGTTTATTTGCCTTATATTCATCTAGTGTCAGAGATTTAGCGTCACGTCACGTCAGGTGCCGCTGGAGTTAATGCACTTTCCCTGCACACGTGGCTAATTAAATTATGAAAAAATCTTTTCAAATGTATTTCATTGAGAAGATTGATTTAGTAACTAAGCAAATTTAAAACCAAAAATGTTTATTTTTGGTTAGTCATCCGCTCCGTCACTACATTATTTTTTAATTCATAGATATTGTAAGATGTGTAATATAATTTCTTTAACTTGTGTTACATCCAAGAATAACAAAAAATATTATCCATTAATTAACACCCCAATTCGAATGAGAACTTTTTACAGAGATGCCTACACTTAACGAGCTATATTTAATATTTCACCCTAACATCAAAAACCATTGAAAGGATCATTTTTTACCTCAAAATAAATATAAATTTTCTGCATGAGTGATGAATAATTGTGTATAATATGACGCTTTATTATTGGTAAGAATTAATATCAATATAAAAACTTGATTATTCTTCTATATTATAGTGTACCTTATATTTTCGACTTCGAATTGAAATATACTAAATATACCTTATTTTTATGTCATAGCGGGCAGCTGAGCTTGTGGTTCGCCTGATGGTAAGCGATCACCACCGCCCATAAACATTCGCAAAGGTAGTACCTCTGTGAATGCGCTGCCCGCTTTTATGGGGTAAGGGAAAAGGAAAGGATTAACGACTGGAAAGAAGGAATGGACTCCCCCACTCACCGTACGAAACACAGTGGCATGCCACTATTTCACGCCGGTTTTCTGTGGGGGTGTGGTACTTCCCCGGTGCGAGCTGGCCCAATTCGTGTCGAAACGTGCTCGTCTCCCACAATAAACTACCTATGGGACTAATTTACTAATGAACTCTATATAAAATATGACATATTTTTTTACTTCATTAAAATATTATCCTGAGCTTCACTAGAAAGAAGCTTCGTCTCTATGTCTCTTATTCGCCTAAAACGCTGAAGCAATTCGGGTGAAACTTGGTACGAAGATAGCTTGAGATTAGATCAAGAATACAGTATAGATTTATACCGAAATCCCAAGGATCGGGAGCTACGCTAAAAACCCGGGGGCTATCTAACGTTTCCTTTAACCAAGCGGACGAAGCCGTAGGCGGAAAGCTAGTTACTATATAATGTACAATTTTTTTATTTTCATCCCAGGCTAACGTGGGTGGAGCTAGAAAAAACGGCCAGTGTGTAATAAAATTGTAAAGATTGTAAATCTTATTTGAGCTTAGCAACACCTTTAACGCCCTTAATTGTGTCGTTAAGTGACTCATGCCGTGACGCGCCTGCTCGTTTGCCTTTCATTATATTATTATCAGAAATATTGGTTTGAAGTTATTATTGTGCCAAAATAAGCGACAGAACCTCTGAAATATATATATTTTTTATTCGACTTAAGCATAATCCTTGTTTAATTGAGTACTTATTATTAATAATAAGGCCATAAAATAAGCTTTATTTGGATAAAAAGCTTAAAATATCGCTTAAATATATAATTCAATAAAATAAAAATAATATAATTAAATACGAGTATTCGCTTTATACAACCTACAACTAATTGATCCAGCAATCTTTGTTTTACCTTACACTTATTCCTGGTATTTAGAAAACAGTTAAAAAAAGGAAATCTAAATTTTAACCTATTAGATAAGTTCTGTTCTGCCTGTTCTAAGCTATTATATCACATAATTTCCAAAAAATCGGTCAAGCCCTGGGGTATAGCCGCCATTTGTGTACTAGTTTTAAGTTGCTGTTTTTAATTTTATCTCTGTTTTATATTTTTGTAAGTGTGCAATAAAGAATAAATAAATAAATAAATATGGCAATTAATGTTTTTTGTGATCAGGGAAACTTTTTTATATTAATCTTCTTTAGTAGTAGCATAGAACTGATACGTAATCTACAATCTTAAATTCCTAAATAAGATAGAATATAACATAACATATTTTTATGTTATATTCTACTTTGTCCATTATAATTATTGCTTTAACTTTTACCGTGTTTCTAAGCCAATTTCATTACTCTTCTCATGGAATTAGATTTGATGAAATCTAAATATAATGAATAATTCGAACAGTGTAACAACTTAGTAAGTGGGTAGAACCAATATTTTTCATTTTTTCCATAAAAGTACAGATGACTTCGTGAATAAACAATTTCACTGGGCAATATTTCACATGAATAACAAAAAGAGGTTTGATGTCGGCACCAAGAGTTGCTAACTTAAAAAATATTCCGTGCGAACTGCGAACAGAATCGACTTTTACCTCACCTAACTCTTTATTTGTGCGGGTGATCCCTCAGGGAAGAAGTTAAAAACAGCTTTCACCGGCCGACGCGTTTGAATAAGTTTCGCTAAAGTTTTATTGAAGTTGTAACTTTGGGCCCGTTTGATATATGTACTTCGGCCATCTGTAGCAGAGGCCCGTCGCGGCCGAAGTTAGTGCACTCGTAAATTATTCAACTCCTCTTACATGTATACTTGTCGTATACAACCGGGGTTCGTGTAACGTGATTTTTGAAACTCAATTTTCACCTTATAAAACATAAGTATCATAATGTTATAATTATGTTCGTCTTTGTAATTAGTAATTATAAAATAATTCTGCATGTTTTGGTATCGATAAACTTTGTGGAAATTAATAAGTTAAAAACACACTTACAGCTTACACACCCATTATAGCCAGTCATCCATAAACAATCATTAATAATTTAAAGCCAAAGAGTTTATATAAAATGTAAGTTTCGCTACAAATTTTGCACTTATTGAAGCGGTTTCGTAAAAACATTACAAGAAACATAATAAAACTCGTTTTTCTTCCCCACGGTTTCATTTCGAACCAACCGTAGCAACGGTCAATTTGAAAATAAAGTAATAGCTGAAACGGATACTCCAATTGGACTACCTATTTGAAGTTGCAGAATCATTCTCAATGTACAGAAAAGTGCATTTCACAAAGGCTAATAGCATTGCATTCAAGATTCACGCTACAATATCGGCGATAGCGCAAAGCTTCTGGATGGTTCGAAGCGTGAGAACCGGCACACGTGCGGAGTTTATCCCGGATATATTAACACGACGCTACATAATTTTATCCGTCGTGGCCATAAATATCAACTGTAACCACGCTTTTGTTACATAGTACTACCTCTTTTTCATTTACAAAAAATTTATTATAAACACAAGTATCGTACCTCATGATATAAATATACATTTTCAGAAATTATGAATTAAAACACATGAATTCATTTTATTTAATCAATAATAGACAATGTTGTATTAAAAAAAAAACATAAACCTAAATAGACCCGAAAATATCTTTTTTAAAATTCTGTAGGTAGGTATTTCATTTATTAACCCTTCATGAAGCCTACATAAAATAAAAATGTATGCTATTTTGGTTACGAATCAAGTCACGATCGCTCCGAGGAAGGTGCTACATCTTCACAGACGACCAGGATTAGGTTGCATATTTAGTTCCTAGTTATCCATTGCATCTTATACGCATCTTCATGCAAATCCATTATCATTTTAAAAAGTATTTCCAAGTTAAAAGCTTTAAAAATTGTATTAATTGCTAATATTTGAATTGAATTTAACGAAACAAAGGAATGTAATTAAAAGATAATTAAGGGTAGGGATGGTATGGCCGCTGTCCATTCTAATCTCATGTAAAGCAAGATTCGGGAAGGTGCCGCGTGCGAGTTCCCACGCCGCGCCACAGACATGAGACGTTTATTAAGCTCTTTCAGTTTTTGTTACCTGCTGAGAGATTTATTACTTTTAATTACACCTCATTGTATGCCACTGTTTTTCCTTCAGCGCTTTATTTAAATATGCGAGGCTTCCACACGCCTGGCTATAATATGGATATTCCTTCAAGAATTTCAGAGAAAGGTTTGATTTACGGTTTATGGGGCAGATTTTTAAGCATAAAATTTTAATTACATGTGTATGAATGACACTTTATCAAATTTTCAGGAATGGAAGTGTAGTTCTGAAAAGATTTAGGTCGATTTTATTTATTTGACTCAGCTCATGTGTTGAGTACATTTATTAGTTCATTCAAATCTAATAATCTCTATTCAATTGTAAACCCACATGAACTAATGAACCAGGTATACACCGTAATCAAAGATGTCGTGCCTAATAAAGATAATTAATGAAGCGTAATATTCATTCATGGCAACACCATTCACATTTGTCCATCCATAAATAGACACTTCATAGTATCAATGATAGACCCAGAAATATACACATTGTTATAGTACGTGCGTTGTTTAGTGAATCGCAGCCCGTGATCGGTATTCATCGCGACATGGAAGCTTCATTAAAATTCGACGAACAATAAACGCCGGGCCCCCGGGACCAGTGCCGAGTTTCAACCGCGTTTCAATCTGTTACTCGTTATTTCACGTATTAATTGCCATTAATAAAGCCGAATTATATATTATTCACATGATTGGCGGTTGGTACAATGACGTTCTAAATATTATAAACGCATAAATTTTTAGACCTATCAATAGGATTTACTAGTTAAAAGATTCATATAAAAATATTCTTTAGTAGTTCCGATGAAAATTACAAGCTTTTGCAAGAATCACTCAACAGTTCATATTGATTTTTTAATTACTACCATTCATGCAGCAAAGTTATTGCTCATATATACAAAGTAAAAAATTATAGAAAAATTACACGCCTTATATTATTATTATATGCCTTTAAAGGCTTACTTTCATTTAAACAAGAAATTAAATTGAACTTACATCCATTTACAAGTTAATGTGACGCCCAAGTCATGTTTCTAATGTTACAATTTTCATATCAAGTTTCCTATTACCATAAGATCACGATAAATAAATTTTAAAGTAAAATTAAGTTTTTATAACAAAACTATTTGTAAAGACTTATGAGAGTTGATGTTTGTATAAGGCTAAATTGTGCTTATTAGCAAATTAAATAGGTATAGGAAATAGCCCACCTCACCCAGCCCACAGCTCCGCTTGTATAATATTTGCATAACAAATTTATTTATATATAGGTGGTATCGTTAAATATTCACATACAAAGAAAACACATAAAATGAAACTACAATAGCAGTAAAATTATCCGTTAAATCGAGACGTGCACTAAACGCATGAAAAGAAATAATAATGTTACACATGTCGACTTTAAACGTGACGGCTGCTCGAAGGCATTGGGCAAGATATTCTCCTGAGCTTAGACGGGCCATTCAAAAGGCGCTCTGAAAGGATACGGGCCGTAAAATAGGATTTCATGCATGCGTTGCTTTGTGTGAACAAATATGTACGGTTGACAACGCGCGACCTTTACCAATAGTTTCCCAGCTGAAAAATCATTTCCTGCATCTTTTTTTTCTCGAATTGCACCTGATTTTTCACCTCAGTAATCCACGTCATTAAAGTATAACCTTTTTCTATTATTTGTTTTGCACGATAACAATAAGGGTAATGTTAAACATTTTATAAAAACAAAAGCAGGAACATGGTGGTAACGGTAGTGATAAAGGAAAGCGTAGGATTTGTACCTATGTTTATTTAAGAAATCTCTTTAAATACTAATAATCGTAAAATTAGTATTAACCTTTACAGTCAAATAAACAATAAATGATTAATTACTTTATTGTGTTTGAAAAAGTTTGAATGTATTTTGCCATACAGGTTATAGTTTTTAGTTTACGTAATTTTTTAAACCATAATAAACTACTATTATACACGAAATAAATTGTTAATAGGTATATTACTAATTTAATTGGATTACAATTTAACGTTAAATAGTACATAACATGTGTTTTAACAAAATCTATAAAATTCTTCAGGTGTAGCGTTCACTGAATATAAAGTAAAAAAGAAAATCTCATCCAGTTTCATTCTCGCTAAGTGCTCAGTAAATGCAAATAAGAGACGAGGAATAGCTTTTTTGTAGTCAACAAAGTATAGCGGATTCATGCAAGGATATTCTCGGAGCAATCAGCAACATATACGTTTGTCAGCAGAGTCCCGTGTGGCCCATAGCAGTGCCGTTTTGAATATTGCATTTAGCAGTGTTGTCTCCCTGCTGTCTACTCTTGACAACGGTCTCACTCACACACGAACTAAAGTATGATTGTATCATAAATTATTTCATTTGCCGGGGCCAACACGAGATGTTTTTGCTAACTTTTTTGAACGCTCAACGTCATACTGTATGTACGTTATGATAATGAATCGAAAAAAAAAATTGTATTTATACGAAAATTCAATACGTTATGAATATAAACGAAGTGTAACATATCGAATGGCGATACTGGACAGTGGCCTGGTGGTATCTTTAGTTTCGGATGTCGATTCGAAACATTGACATTTTATTGACGTTTCATTTCGCAACCGACATTGTTTGCAATTGGATTCCAAACAGTAGTGATCTAAGTTGCTGTTAGTGGAGATTGTGGAGTAACTTAGACGGGACTATGGACCGGAGCGTATCCATTTAACTAATGCATTGTCCGACTATTGGTCTTGGTGCAAACGAGGCACTTTGTTCTGCCGACTAACATATTAGCTACGTTCCTTATTCTAACTAAATCTACGACTTGTAACTGTTTACTCTGGCTGCGCAGTTTAATTATCGCCTCTTGATTAAGTTGTTTGCGCTCTTCTGGTTAGTGCAGGTGTTCTTATACTGTCTTTGAAAACGTAAGTTTTTATGTATAAATGATCGATACTACGCACATCACTAGACAAACGTAAAACGAAGTTTTGAACGGCGACTAACAAAAATTGTTCTGTTTCGCGAAAAAAAATGGAGAATTTGAAATAACAGAGCTAAAATAAATAATGACTTGATGTACTTTTTCGTAAATAAATAATTATATCTATCTATATATATATAAAATTCTCGTGTCACAGTTTTCGTTGCCATACTCCTCCGAAACGGCTCGACCGATTCCTCTGAAATTTGGTAAGCATATTGGGTAGGTCTGAGAATCGGCCAACATCTATTTTTTATCCCGATATTCCTACGGGATACGGACTTACGCGGGTGAAACCGCGGGGCGCAGCTAGTTATCTATAAATGTTTACAAATTTGCTTTGAATCGAACTACTTTCAACCGAAATATGTGTAAATGTATTAACGTGATAGTTACAGCTTCATGTTTATTAACAATATGAGCCCTAAAAGCAAGCCACAAAATGGTAAAATTCGTCAAGATATTGGTAACACAATTTATTTCATGTTTGGCATAAAAGGGGCGCAGCAACATTATTAGTTCCAATTAACGTGGTAACCTCAGCACATATATGGACAATTAAATGGAGAGATACCTTACTTCCATTAGGAGTTGCCGCGCTGTTTACATCAATTAATTGCCAGGTTAATTTTAATGCTCGCATACAATGACCAGCTCATAAATGGGAATTTCATTACATACTACGGGCGTGGATTCACGCAGTACTGTAACAAAAATACCACTGGGTATGAATTGTTTCAATAATTAATCTGTGGCTTACCTGCATCATGTATGGCAATATTAATACATTTCTAATCCGTTCAATCATTTTAGCATGAAGGAATTGCTACACATTAACACCTACAAACATTCGACTGTATAGATAGCAATGCTATATAATGGTGGTGTACATGCTACGTATCTCTTTAACTATGTGTATTTTTTTGCGAAACTGTATTCTATATTAAACCATCAAAGTATAGGCACCTAATGGTTTACTATTTTAGTAAACCATCAAAGTATTTTATATAAAAAAATAATAAGAAGTGCCTTAATACAAACAGTACTTTTCATAAGCGGCATTCCAATCTCTCGAGTATTTATCAGCTTTTACGTTTATTCTAAAAGCATTCAGCTGTAACATTGTCTACCTTTACAATATTCCAGACAAAAATAAAGCCATTATCAATGTACCCAGCTTAAATGAAACTTCAACGGTGTATGGACGTTGAGGCAGGAATGCAATGCCACAGGTCTTTTTATGCTTCCTTTTAATGTTATTTTCTCGTTTATGACACTATAAAGACGATACCGGCCACTACGCGTAATGAAATCTTGTGTTCAATACCTGGTGATAGCATTCTTGCTATTATCAAATATAAATGTTCATAGAGCAACGTTCTGCTTGTAAAGAGCTAGTCTTGTGAGTGGAAAACGTTATAATAATCTACGCTTTCCCTGAAACATTTTCTCTCTGGCTCTGCAATTATTTAAATTTTCTTATTTGGAACTGTAAACAAAATAAAACATGTTAAACGATACTTTAGCCTAATAGTAGTAGTAAAACAAAGAAACAAGGAATAACGTGAAAGAGGCTCACAACACAAGGCATCCTAGTGTGGGGTTCAATGCACTGAACTGTAACTATATTATGTAACATTTTTTTGAAACAAATAAAGTAATTTTATTAATTTTAATTAATTTTATTTTTTGTTTATAAGGATGTATTCCTTATTGACACTGATAGGTGCTATCTCAAAGATATTATTATTATTTTAAAAATATAATAATTTCATGTGTAATAATTATATAATATCTATATCTAAAAATTAGTTCTATTTTATATAATAAGTAATAAAACATAATTTAAATGTTTTTTTTTTTTTTGTGGTAAGAGCATTTAAACTTAATTCGCATTTGCATTCACAGTGCAAATTTAGTATAATAAATATCACAAGGGAACATCCTAAATATTCCTTTTCTAAAATCCAATATAATGTTATTTCTGTATAATACAGTTTGGCTTTGAAACTCGTCAAAGTAAACATCTGGCATAGCATTAGCGTCATGGGCCCGCATCGAGTAATAGTTTATTACTATACAAATATTTATCAATAAATAATGTATTAAGTATCACTTATTATTAGCTAGAAGTTGTAGGTCACAGGACTTGGATCCAATATTTAATATATGCAATGATGCTAGGAATACCTAAGTGCAAATGTTCATATTTAAGTAAAATTGCTAAATAAGATCTGAATAAAATTAATAGACTATGTAAATTTGTTAAACAATATCTTTTAAAACTATTTAAAAATCAGCTTGAGTAATAAACATAAAACTTTTTCTTGGCAAGAAATTTAGTGGTGTACGGTTATGTCGCCTTCTGATGAAAGTATTTAAATTTTTAGATAGTTGTATGTAATAAGAAATGCGACTTCTACTGAAGCACTTTTATAAAATTAAGTACTTTTTCAAAGAAAATACATTTTACGGGATATATAAAAGTAGAGTTCGGTGTCCCCGCGGGCGATTTTTCAGAAAATTATTATAAAAGAAAAGTTTTATTACGGTTTAAGGTTTACGTTATTCTTTAAATTTAAAGTTATACTTATAAAAGTTATATAATTTAACTATTTAGTTACAACTGACGATATGCGGTGAAAGATATGTTCTATGGCAAGCTCATTCACAAAAAAATCGTTATTTCCTCGTAAGATAAAGTTTACTGTATATAAACTTTCAGACCAAAATAATACATAGCCTCACGCTACCAAAAATAATGCTAAATCATTAAGTATAGATACTTGTGATACTTTAATCCTACCTTCAGTGTAACACGAATGAAACGTAGTATTCTCAGAGAAAAATTACAAGGTACAACAAACTTTGAAAAAATGTACGAACAATTTTCCCGACTGCTAAGACGGGGAGCGTACATGGCATTCGGATAGGGAAAATATTATACTTGTAACACTTTATTGTTGGAATTGACAATGTCGTACACGTTCGCGCTCTTTAATTCGCAACTATTTGAGTTTATGTTGTATTTCACACTTACTATTCATAAGGAGTTTCCTCATTATATAATAGAAAAATAAACTAATTGTAAGTAGGTATAGACTTGTAAAAAAATATTGTGAAAATGATTGGATATTCTGGTCTACAAATTATAAGCGATGGACTATTGTAAATTTGAAAATGTAATAAATTACACGAATTTCTGAAATATGAAAAAAAACGGATTATACACGTTTTATACGGCTAATTAATATGTGTTTTAAAACAAGAGGTAAAACATATTCCTTCAAACATACGTTAGGGATGCTCCACAAAGTTTTGGGCGGTTAACTTTTCTGGTCTCTTACCCGTAGCGGGGATTAAATTTTAAACTTGCACCGACTATCGTGATAAAGTTGATGAGTTAAATTTATGCTTCAGAAAAACTTGCAAGTTTAATTTTTCATACGATTCACATGTTTTCATCCGTATTTGACAATATAATTAATTGGCTTATGTATTCTTTTTAGAAATATAAATTATTTTATAGCTTTTTTATAGCATAAATTTCAACAAATACGAATTCAACTCTAGCTTACGTAACTGAGTTGAAAATATTGTTTTTTTTTTTTTTGTTAAAATAAATACTGCAGTAATAAAAAAAAAAACATGTGAAATTTATCCGTTGTGATTATTAATATTAAGTAAATACAACCACCATATATATACCATATACAACCACCCACACCGTTCAACATTTTTTTTTGTCAAGAAACTATAATTTCCGACATAAATATACTCGCTATTAGAAAACTTTGTTAATTCAATGCTACCAAGAAATAATATTTAATATTTCAAACTAAACAAGTCCTAGAAACCCGGACAATCTTTCCTCTATTATATAATGGATTGGCGATATTGCACAAGTTCGCGACTTTATTGATAGAGTTGCCAAAGTAATTTCGATAGACAGCAATGTGTTCGCCATTGATATTATTGGAGGCATCAAATGATGATATCTGTAAATAGCAAATGTAAGAAATCACGAAGTTTTCTTCACAAATATTATATGAAATAACCGTGTTTTGGTTAATTCGGTTTCACATTAGATTTTTTTTGTAGTTTGTACATCTCAAATAGTTAATATCGTAGGCGTTAAATTTGTTTCACATTTATTTTGTGTGCGTATTTGGAGATAAGAAGCGAGTGCGTCTTAAGTGTTGCTAAATCAATACCGTTCTAATCGCCTCTAACGAAATGGCTTCGGTGCATTTCATCGGTCGTTCTAAAGAATTCTCTCTTTTTAATATGAGCATCGATTCCAATTACAAAAGATCAAAGAATCGCCGCGCGGCCCACTTCGTCTTTGTTCAAACGAAAGATGAATTATTCAGAGAGCTGGAAACGTTTCAATTGGCCAGCTATAAAAAAGGAAACGGTTCGTTGCTTTTTCCACTAAATTAAAATTTTTCTTTATTTTCGATCACGAAATTTTATTCGTCAATGTTTAATTTTCAAATGATTTCAAATTTCGTTCTTTCGTTGGCGTTGAAGAAGGTTGGTATTATTTACAAACCTGTCAAGGCGAATATCCATCAGTGAGTTTGGGGTGTATACACTGTCTAAATATAAGAGATTCCAGGAAATAGTGTAATATTAATTCATAACTCAGTAGCAACAAGTTCTGAGCTTACGAGAAATAAATCAATTTCTGTCCTATGTAATAATTGCACAAACAATTATTACAATCAAGAAGACATAAATTTTCCAATAAATATACAAATACCTATGTAAATTTAAATATGAAATCTACAATTGTAGTATCAAATAAAATATTTTCATTCATTGTCACATTTACAGACAATCGTACAATATAAGTAATTTGAAGTATCATTAATTCATGGTCACGACACCTGCATTTTGTGATTGAGAGAGCAGCCCGTACAGGAAATTATTAAAACATAATTTATGCTCGCAATTTGTACGTTACTTCAATTCCTTGTATCATTCATCATGTCTGCCGAAAGCGAAACGATTAATTTTGACAATCACCAGTAAAAACCATCCTTTTCACACGGTTATGGGTGGCTGCACACAAACGTGTTCTAAGAGTTATAAGAGTTACAATTTCAATATAAAATAATATCTAATTAATAAATGGCTGTTTGTCTATGTTTGTAGGTTTGTTTTTGGCTACTAACTTAATGCAAATATGTAGATAAGAACTTTCAGCAAATACCATAAACTTAACGGTGGCAAAATTATTTAATTTTAGATAAATTTGCGAAGTATATTAAGATTTGGAAAGATATAGATAAGTTGTTGGCAATGACGTCGTGCTCGCTTCCTGGCTTGGCTTCCGTTGGAAACCCCTCGCTAATTTTATTTTCGTAGCGCCCTAATTCAATAATGAACTCAAACAATATTACTTTTCAAATTTTAAAACGGTTTTAAATATAAAATCGGTTCTTGCTTTGTTGAAATTAATTCTTAAAAACCCAAAAAATATTATATACTGACTCAATTAATAATATTTCGCTTTTATAATGTACAATATAAATATTTTGCTCTTGCAAGCTTTTTACCAGCTCCCTACCTAATATATCTAAATTTCAATTTGAGTGAAAAGCTAGTATTAACTGTTATGATAATAAGTAACACAATATAACTGTTATACACATACAATTTCCTAATTATAAATGTTATTCACTATTCATGACGCTTTATCTTAACAACGACAATAAAAATTATACAGAATTTTATTATCTTCCGCTTTGGGTTCATAAGTCATAATTCAAAAGAAATATTCATGAAGAAACTTTAGTTCGAGAGTATTTATGGCTAGAGGAAAACATCCCACGTCCCTATTTAGAAATAGTAATGGTTATGGTAACAATGTGAATGTTTTAATAAAAAGGGGTTTCTGAAGTCGGAATTAACACTTAATTCAAAAGTCCCAGAAAAGTCAAGGTTCGATTAACACCCAAACTGCCGAAAATTTTCCAATCAGCCTCTGTAAATTGGAAAACTTTTATATGCGTTCAAACGTCCAGGTACCCATTTCTTTCGTGGGGTGCAAAGTTTGAGACCCACAATGCTATTTGTGCGAAACATTATGGAAAGTAACTGATTTCTATGTTGATAATTGCAAAATTTCATGAGCTTTTATTTTACATGCTTTGTTCGTACATCCACGGATGTATTCCGATTCGAAAATTGCTATCAATAGATACGATTTTCAAGCACTCGCTGGCATTCGATTGGACTGAAATTTGGCATAACTATGCAACTTCAGTGACAATGAACTATCGATGAAAACATATCTATCTGATGTTATAGCCGAAAGTCATATATGGAACTTTAACTACGTATCATAAACTTGTCCTGTTTCTCTGGCGTGTATTCATATTATATTTGTATAATGTGTTATGTTTTATTTTAACACCTATATGTGAAGTAAAATAAAAAACAGCTTTTACCTTTCAGGCGTTGGGGTTTAAGCTCTATTTGAAATAATAAACGAATTATCCAAAACTATCGTCAATTTGAACTCAATAACCGAGCATTATAACAATGTTGTTATTAGTGGAAATTGGTTTTTGGCTCGATATCGTGCGCGACCGCACGCCGTTTCGCGGTCATTAGCAATTTTGGCAAAGCTACATCAACCCGCTTCTAACTTATGACTTTATGAGATTCCCACACGGATAAATAACTTTTCGTTTGTGTAAAAATAGTAAAATGTAAAATAATAATATTATATGATACAGTTTCAAAATATAACAGATGTTTATCTATATGCAGTACTTTCTGAGCTTATAATAAAGTATGGCAAAGTCAGTAACAAATAAAAATCCGTCCTGTGGGAGTCGTACTTGGGACACTGAGTGTACAAACAAGAGAGTAACTGCAAAAAATGGTTTACCCATCCTATTTATGACCGTGCTAACGGTTGCTTAACTTAGTTTTTTTTTTTTCGTTGTACGCTACAGAAGTACCTACATCATGTCTTAAGATTTCAACTGTCACATAACATATAGGTATAACACTGAAATTGTCAACAGCAAAAATAAGCGACATTTTAATTTTAACTTTGCATTGTTATAAGAAAGAATTGGTTGTTTCATATTGCTGGGGAATTTATATTCGATTGTAATAGATTTATGATATTTATTAATGTTTGAATACAAATATAAAATCTACACGCCATTTCCTATTGAAAGTGAAAGAAAGGAGTTTCTTTCATCTAAATTATTTATCACCGCATTTTTACTTTCCTTTCCATTTCTGTGTTGCTAAAAGACCTAACTAATATTAAAACCAAAACGAAATATACAGCTCAAAAGCGAATGAAAACAATAACCTTAATGAAGTATCGTCGTCACTAGGAAGCTGTGGTTTTCATGTAAATATTACCTGCTAGTATTTTTAATTACGTATTAGTATTCTAGTCCTGTACACCTCGCTCTCATTAGTACACCTTTGTCTTTACAGTTTATTAACACGAGGGGACGTTGGTTTCTGTACAGCTTAATCATAATTATGTAGGAATTCAGCTTGTTTTCCACAAAGCGTTTTCATGAGAAGTAAAAATGTGGGTTGTGATTTTTAATCACACTGACGCCGCTGTTGGTAGATTTTTTTTTTATGTATTATTTCAGTATTTTAATATTTATTTACAGTATAGTACCTACACGTAGGTGTAACGAATAATATATCATTGTTCATTTATTTATTTAAATATGAATGATAACTTATTTTCTCAGAATGCTATATTCAAATTTTGTCGGGGCAATCGAATCGAATTATAACATTCGCAGTAAAATTCATTAAATGAAAAATGGGCATGCAAACAGAAAGATCCTAACACATGTAATAATTAAATATATTAAGATATATCCGTATTACAAAAGAAAATTTTTAAGGTAAATTTCGTAGGAAAATTTTCTACACGTTTATATTCAAGATGTTAAATATCACAGAGCTGAATATTTTTTTTAATATATGAGCTCTTTAGATAATTAATTGTAACTTCACATTTCGTAGGAGTGGGCAGGATTTAGAGCAGAAATATTATAAATTTGGAATTAAAGGGCCCTTGGTCAAATTAGAGGGTGCACTTGAGAATATTACGGAAAGGTGGTCTTAAGCACTTCACCGTCTCATTCACAGATTTGATTTGAATTTATCTATACGGGCGACCTTTATATATACAAAGTGTGTAATAATTTGTAATTCTGTATGTATTCTAATTAAATATAATGTTACATACAGATTGGAGGTATATTTACTGGCGTTTATGATATGCTGTATGCGAAATTCCTGATATTTAACGTACTTCCAAGGTCATCACTCATCAACCCATCACCATGCTTAACTATATAGGCTTATATGCGGATGAAATATTTAACAAAATTGCGCTTTGCTCGCGTACAGTAACTAATCGGTATTTAATATTACCAGATTCGACATCATTATCATGGTGGTCTTTTTCCTGATCCAATATTTTTCTAGTTTTTAGCCCGGATCGTACATTCGCCAATCGTCTCACATCAATTTTTTTCAAGCTAATATTAACTAGGTTTTATGACAATAAAAGACACAAAAAAAGTAGAAGCTAGAGCGAGCTATTTATATGTATAAATACTGCTGAAATTATTATACTACTGTAACAGTAGCTACAATTAAAATGTCTCCAATAAATTACTCTTATAATTTGATATTTTTATTCGTTGCCCGTAATAAAACTTAATTTCGCGTAATTTAATTCTTATCTACTGCGGCAAAGCATATCTAAGAATAAATTTCGTAAATTATTCATGAAGAAAGTTTTAACGGCGACATGATTTTAAAACCGACATTTGTAAGCCTTGGTACGCAGCTTTTTTTATAACAGATCAATAGTATGAAAAATAAGATAAGGTTTATAAAAATAAAAAATACAAATCTACCTAATGAAGTGATTACAAAAGAACAGAGATCATAAGTTTTATATGTCTATTGGTACAATTTTAATTGATAGAGAATTATTTGCACACAATTATTTGTTGGATTAATATTATATTTGTAGGTCTAAAATAATATATGACTGTATGCAAAGAACAAATGCTTCTTTGTTTTAAAATAACAATTTTTTTCCTTATTTGGAATAACAGAATAAAATTAGTAAATATAGAATAAGTTGAGTAATAATAAAACATAAAACTAATTTATATGTTATTATTATTCAACTCTTTAACAAAATTGTTCTCAGAAAAAACAAATACCTATATAGATTTAAAAAGAAAGAGACAGTTATTAAGTGGCCTTATCGCTTCAGATCAGAAGTGATCTCTTCCAGGCAACTCGCACAAAAGATAACAAACATAATGAGGAACTAATGCAAAAATAGAAACATATAACATTTAAAAAGCAAGATTTTATTGTATATGCACTACATATATACATGCAAGTGAATACATATTGATATTAAATATGCCATAGTAATTTAACATTTGAATATAATAAAATCAATACCACTTTTATAAACTAAAAATATTACTGTCACTTTCATATAATAATTAAGATGTGTCCTTGATGAAGTTATATTATAGTATAAATATTATTTTAAATGGTAACATAAATTGGTAAGCAGATTTTATACCAAGTAATAAAGGTTACTAGTAAAGCAACAATTTGAAGTATTTAAAAAATATTACTGAGTTTATGTAAGTACTTAACATTCAAGTGCAATAACAGAATGTACTTCAACATAATTCTAAGCACTATTCATTTAATATTGAATCTTCGCTTTAATTTATGTTGTAGGTTCGGTTGTTTCAACTCCAATAACAAAGTGAAATAAGAAACCAAACAGAGGAGCCGGAATCATCGTTTGCGTTAGACGTACATTTTGCTATAAACAGCTTCAAACATGCTTACAGCCTGAACAAACTCGTAGTTAGTTTTGCCTTTAACTAACAGAACATTAAACTAAATGAATGTACAAGAGCATTACCGCAACGTTGCTCGTTTTACTTTTGGTGTTTTTACTTTTCCCTTTTTATTTATGTTTTCCACAATTGAAGTTGTGTAAAACATGTTGATTAAGGATTAAATTCATAACATAAATATTTGGTATACTGCTTATATGATAGAAATTTTGCATTTATCTGCATGACTTGGGCCAGCCAGACTGCATGACTTGACAAGGTGACACACCCCCCATAAGGACAGCGTGACGTAGTACCATGCGAACGCTTCTGTGTTTTGCTTAGTGAGTGGAGGCAACGGTGGCCCTTATCCTTTTCCTTACACTTCCCAGTCCTTTCCTTTATTCCACTCGTCAACCTTTTCTTAATCCCTTTAAGGACGGCAATCAATTTGACGGCATCAAGATCTGGAAACGTCCTTTCGTTTCTATAAATGTTCATGGGCGGTAGTAGCACCTAGATAAAAGATTTTATGACGCGTATGAATAGAAAAACTTGATATTATCTTAAAGAAATATCAAAAGGAGAATAAAACAAAAAACTTCACAAACTATTGCTCGATTCAGAGTAAGTGAACAAATCTAGACAGGATAAGACAAAAATCCATGATAAATATATATAACATATTATAAACAATTTTAAATTAAAAGGGAATCCCTACTCATCACTTCAAAACGGAGCGTTGCTTTTCTTCACCACTGAAATTGATTCATACACTAAATCCAAGTAGTGCGCAGTAAATGATTAATTGTTTCGAGCTTAATTTACAGGAAGCCTATTGTGATTTAAATGCAAATCCGCTTATGTGACAAGCGTGGCTATTGGCGTGGCTACCGGCCTCAATAGGAGTCTAATTTGTGCAAAGCAATCAAATTTCTATTAATTACCACGTCCTAATTACTTCTAACTATGAATTATACGCATTATGAATTATAGTATAGAAAGTCACATGTGAAATGACCTATGTAAAACTTACTGAAGCTGTATTAGCCATATAATTGATTACTTATACGGGTTAACGTGTGAAAATTAATAAACAATAAATACCACGTAATTTTAATTTTCAGTTTTAAAGCATTGAAGTGCTTTATAAATGAGAAATTTTGAAAGAATAGAAAAAAATTGATCACGAGGTGGGATTCGAACCCGCGACTTTTTCCATACTGTAGCAACGGGACGGTAATTCAAAGTAAAATTTTCATTTCTTCCAAAATTTTTTACCACGTTATTTGTTACGCGTATGTCTCGAATCTCAATCGTTTCTAAAGCTATTTATTTACTAAATAAAATTAATATTAATCTTCCTGGAATAGCAACGAAGAGAACAACATCAATATTATGATTTTTAAGTCTCATATAGAAGTGTACGATAAAATTATTTATTTATTCTTTATTGCACTTATTTAAAGGGAGAGAGAGAAAAAAGAAACAAACAGGTAAAACCTTAAAACTAAGTACAACAGGCGATATAGAGATTTCTTACAGACAACCTCAGATACAAATATTAAAATTAAATAACACAAATAATTCAGTTTGTATAAAGTTATGGCTTATATCATAAGTTTTTGTGCAAATTGTATCACGGTATTAATTACGTAAGCTTATTAATGATAATATATGACACGAGAGTATAGCGTGAATATCAGGAATAACGATGACGCTCGGAACGCGTCTGAAGATTCATTGTGGTTACCCGCAACACGCTGCTACATGCCAACGACAGTACTGTCTCTATTACTCGTGTACCGAAATACGTATCACGCAATATGTCTACGTATAGCTTATAAGTGGAATACCTGATGCATTGAGAGAAACGGTACGGCTATTGGAACCCTTGTACTAATTTCAGTTTACGTAATCAGATATTCTTAAAGGTAATCGAAAAACAGTACTGAATCTGGTTAATTATTTTTAGTCTCAAAATAGTAAAATGGATGTAATTCATATGTTATATACATATGTATATAACATGTACTGTACATGTTTAAAATAGTAATATTAGACTTTTTTAATCCATAACTGGTCCATCCTTACAGATTTGTTAAGAATCACTGTATTTAATTCTATAATAAAAATGATAAGAATCATCATTTTCATTCTACATAATAGGATATAATCCTATATATGAATATGTATATACTATATATGAATACAATATAAATAATCGTTTTGTTCAGGTATTAATTTTATTTATTACATATTTATTAATTGGAGAAATCCATAATCAAGAAATAACTTGATGTTTCAATTTATCTGCGCATGTCACCATTGCTCAAAACGGAAAAACGCATGGAGGAAACACAGGTATGTCCAAAAAAAAAGTACGACAGAAGTACGAAGTGACATCTGCCTCACTTGGCCAGCGTGGTAGATTATTGTCTGAATCCTTATAGGAGGCCTGTGTCCGTATCCGTGTCAGTCCGTGTCATCATCGACCCAAACATGGTCCATGTTTGGGTCGATGATGATGATAAAACTTATAATTGTGCAATAATAGTTATCTTTATTTACAAACCACCTGGTTTAATTTACCATTTCAATTATTTCCTCATCATATAATATTACTTACTTTTCTTATTGTGTAAGATATATATAAGAATATTTTATTTGTAAATACCGCTTCAAATATTGACCATTTGATTGCAGAACGCGCTGTAAATAGTGAGCGTGAGGAGCTAGAAAAGCTGTATAGGAAACGGGCGATTGAATTTGAAACAAAGCTAACGAACCGTTGAATCATGTAAACAGGGGCAAGACGACCGTCTTGTTTACCTAAAGAGCCTTTGCTTCATTAGGATCCAATTTACTGACAACAAATTAATCCCCTTTCGGTTGTATTGTACTTATCTGTAGCGGAGTGATTCGCCAGTGATCCGATCGTTTGCTGCAACCCGATACTTTCGTACACTATCAATGATATCAACAAACTTAATGACGGGGCTTCATAATCATTATTGTACCTACATATGCTTCTTAATGTATTGATGCTTGCCTATCTTTTCAATCCAGTTAAGGTGTTCGCAAGATATTATCGTAAAATTGTGTGTTGAAAGTAAATATTTATTTACAATTTTTTTTCTTTTTCTGCATTCACAGTATATGTAGAACAAATGAATAATCATAAAAATCACATTAGCTAATATTTGTAACATGTCAAAACCTCGAATTTAGTTATTACAGTTTCGTTTTTCTTTCTTACACGAGAAGTACAAAAGGCATTAATTGTGAAAAGTACTACAGAAATAGTATTACTAACTTAATACTATAATCCAACCATTTCAAGAACATATTTAGTAGAATTAACCGAAGTTATATCTTTTCTACTCATAAGTTGTCTAGTTTTTTATTGATATAGGATGTCACAAAACTTATTAAAATAATAACAATACATATAAAAGGTTTCAAATTATTATATAAATACATATCATAATTAAATTAGGAAATGATATTTAATTAACTTTTGACATTTTGGATAACAATAGTTGAATTTCTGATTTAATAACCCAATACAAATTAATTTATAATTCAAAACTTACCTTGCCGCGTATTGAATACGGAGCTAATAAAGGAATCATTGAATAAGCTGCGCCAAATGCAAAGAGCTAAGGAGACAACAATACCTTAAGAAGGAAAACTTTCTATTATGTAGATTAAATTAAACGGCACTAAATTAGCAATGTATTGCAGAGGAATTCATAATGTTAATTCAGAGCCTTATCGCAGTTCAACACAAAGAAACGTCAGTCAGCTCTAGTACTAACCGAATGCCAACAATAAAATAAGCGACACAATAGACGTAATCAGTTATGCAATTGAATAATGCAATGTCAAAAATCTAGCTCTCCAAATTCGCAGAACAAAATCTAATTGCTTGTCGAAATTTGCAAATTAATTTAAAATACGTGAGCTTCGAGTGAAACAGACTTGTTTGTAGTACCTGCAATAAATTGCAATTAGGAGAGCTGCTGTTGTGTCTTGTTATCGAGTTAGCAGCCTTCAAGCCCCTTCCGTAAAGCACTTCGATATAACTGATCTACAACGAATACATAAACTTTCGTTTTGTTTCCAGTATTCTGTCACGAACTTTTAATGTAAGGGCCAATAACGTAACGTTTTTATAAACAATAATGAGAATGTTATGGTTATGTTTTTGGGAAATATATCACAAAGTAATTATTTTTTTATTCAAATTAATTACTTTCTATGAAATTAAGATAATACTATTAGATATTAGTCTTAAGTAAAACAGGGTTGAACGATTCAATAAAACATCATTCATATTGGAATATGAATGATATTTTTATTGAACCACAAAAACAAAAGAAAAAAAATGAATATCAAATAATTTTTCAAGATCTTGTTTCATTGCTTCGATCCAAAAAGAAACATTTACAGTTAAAATAAACGCCGAATATTTCCTCGTAAATCTGTCAGCAAAACAATTCGTACCCTTTCACGAGCAATAAAATGCTACCAAGAACAGAGGCTACGAAAAAAAGTATCATAAATATAAGATTCATTTATATTCTTTCAGCCACGACCCTTTACAACTAAACCACTGGAAGGGCGAAAATTTAATATCAAACTCTTTAATGGTGAAGAATTCACAACACATTTACAATCAATTAATTTTTAACATTCGTTCGGTATTTCAAAAGACCTAACTTTAAATTAAAATTCATTGAGACCGTAACAAGTTTTGCATTCAGTCATCGAATGTTTCCGGCTCTTTACGCTATTGATTTTCGAGTTCTTTGATCTATTCTAATTTCCAAAGCTCTCCGTTGGCTCTACGTACCTACTGAGCCAATAGGAATAAAGGGAAGGAGAGGAGTATTTCGATTAATATCGTATTCCAACTCGTCGAATGATATTATTTGCAAGCCTTTCCAAAGCGAGTATCCGCTAAGTTTCAGCTTCATTATGTATAAATACATTATTTTATCGCATATTGAGATTTATGTAGTAACGTGCATATGAATGAGTGTAAATGATACGTTATTTATTTCCCTTATTTTATTAGAAGTTTGCTGAACAATGTCATTTGTCAATTATATATTTAGTAAAATACATAATAAAATATCAATTGATTTGGATTGATTGAGATAATGTGTGATATTTAATTAAACATCAAATATATATTATAATATATGATATTAAAGGAAATTGAATTACAATTGATTACATTACTCAATTCACATGAACTCGCGAGCGCTAGGGAATAAACAGAAATATACAATAGCACACATAACGCTAATTACCAAATTAATAAGAGACCATATCACATAGTAGTGTTGTGTTCCAGTTGATTGTGTGCGCTTTACAAAGAGAATCCGCATGTCACGGCTGTCAGGTGCGCCCAACATATTCATACGATAGCCTCTGCTCATTGTATGCCATGTAAGTGCATAATTGACAGAGGCTTAAGCCAACCGCAAACTCTAGAGATTCCATCGACTTCATTATTAGATAACACGCGTCGCTTGCTTCTGTATAGAGGAATCATTTAACAATGAATACGTTATATGGAAATTTTCGTATGATCATATTTACTACGAGCAAAAAATAAAATATATAATATAAAAATTGCATTTACATGAAAATTAACAACAAGAAGTCACTAAGCCATTAAAATGTTTATATTGCCTACTTAATATTGTCTATCGTTATACTGAAGCAATCGTGATCAAATAAATCAAGATAAGGAAACTTAAACACAGTTATAAAAGGCGCTAGCGTCGGCAGAAATAAGACATTACCATAAGGGTTCCCAAGAGCCATTGAAAATATTATGATGATCTTGACCTAAGCTGACTTATGGGTCCCTACCGATTTAACATTACACACTGGCGATTTATTAAATGTTATCGAAAAAGCCAAAGAGGAAAGAAAGAGAAATAGCTTTCTAACATAAGATGATTGCTTGATGGAGTTGTAACATATTTATAAGATTAATGATAGATTGACGCTTCTATATAAAATTTTAATTTATAACATAATTCATAAGGACGAAATGAAACGAATAAAAGTGACACATTTACAAAATCGAAATTACGGTTTGTCCATTTAAGAAGCAAGCAATTATATCAGTTACCATTATTTTATTTTTTTCTATATTTTTTTAAAAAATAGGGATACTACTATTAAATATATGTCAAAAGTAAAACAGTAATAAAAAGAGACAGGTAACGTATGTAGTCTCGATCTACAAGTACCTACTCAATATATGATACATAAAATAAGATATTTCATACGATATCACATAAGTTCCGGTCTGACTAGTCTTACAGCGTACACCAAGAACACCTTTAATGTTTTAATGAAAATATAAACTAAAAGGATGCACTTTGCAACAAGGTGTTAGGAGCTGTTTTAAACTTACAGCCCTAAAGCGCATCTTTGAGTTGAAGTAAAAAGGCGACGGAGTTTAAAAACAGGAAGCCAACAGTTCAGAGAAGTTAAGTGGAAAGTTAGCGGTCTCAGTTTTATTTTTATTTATGAACAGTTTGGCCGAGCACTGATGTAAGTAATGCTCTCTTTAGCACTTAAACTTTGCATATGCCAGAAACTTTGTACAATTTATTACCACCGAAATCAATCGTGACAATGAATGCAAATTGAAAATAAACGAACGTTTTATGGTATATTTAAAGTTTCAATGGCTGTTAAAAGTATGGCGAACACGTTTTATCGGAAAGCGCGAAAAGGACGATAATGGCGGCTCATAAAGAAACTGAACGGGCGCCGATAGATTCCGCAAGTTACCAACTTTTCGGCGGACGTACCGTCATTACTTGGGATCGCACTGGGGTTTTCTGTCCACTGCCCTTAATGTTACTCTCCATACTGCTATCGAATTCCATTTTAAAGGCTAGTCATTAGAATCTCTTTTATTACAACGGCCATGGCAGACTCCATAAATGAAATTAGATGTAAATCTATATATTTATTAAATTAATAGTTGATTTGTTTGTTAAAAGTAGAAAAATGCATTTTACTATGTTTTCATTCCACACTATAATATTTGGAAATATAAAACAGATAGGTACTGTATTTCTTAATATTTACACGTAAATCTTCTTCTACACACTCTTCTTATTTATTCAGAAGAATGTGTAAGTTAAATTTGGTACAACCTCAGTATTCATAATATAATACGACACTGGTAAATTTTATTACTTTTCTTGGATGTTGTTTTTACAATGCAAAGAGCCATAGGTCCGCTTTGATTCTGTGAACGTATTAGCATTGGATTTGAATAGAACAAACAAAGGGATTGCTCAAGACAGTATGCTTTCGTAGGCAATTGTAAATTCAGCGTATCGTAAAAATCCGAGCTCTAGAATACTATCAAAGTATTATCTTTTCGGATTTGTTTCAGACTAAGCGTATGGAGCTCAACATAAATGTTTATAAAGTAACCTGATTTATATACGACAATAATGTTGTTTAGTGCCGGTGGAACTACGACCTTATTCTGTAATATTTAGCCGCCCGAGAAGTGGTTAAATTAAATTTAATACAACTTTTAACATTTAAAATGATTAAAGGAAATTAGATTTAATTCAATTTATTGTGTTTAATATTTCGATGACACATGGTATGTTAGAGCATAGATAATAATATTATATTATACTAAGTTAGGTTTTAAGATGTAGTATTTATCTTTGGGTATTTTTAAAACAAAGAATTCTTCTATAATAACAAAAATCGACATTTTTTTTTCTTAAAATAATAGAAATATTAATGACATCACAAGACAATCACAGAAATACTATGTTGGTTTATAAAAGCTATGTAATAATTAAAATAATTATTCTGGTATTTCAAACTACAAATAGGATCCACATATATTTCCATCAGTTTGTCGAGTTTAGAAAGGAAAATAATGTATGCCTTTGAACAAAAACTAAATAAAAAGCAAACCCTCCGGCAAATCCCACAGAGGACGACAAATATAGTAGGCAAAACCGAAGTCAAGCTTCTACGTGTATTGATAAATCCTACAATCGTTTTGGCTTTGCAAAATACACTCTGCCGATGCAACTTGCTCCTTGTATTACATTCCCTTTTAGGAGATTACTGTTTTGTTATCATTCATATTGTGAAAGGAGATATTTCATTTGAGGCTTCTTTAAGGGAAAAAATAATGTTATTAAAGACAATTTTTTTGCCAAATGACACAAATTAAATTACGAAAAAATTCATTTCATGATATTAGTTAAAACTTAATTTCACGCTCACCATTTTTCCAGGAATGTAATTACTTTTGCAATAAAGTTCGTAATTGAGAGATCGAAGTCACGTTCTCTATTCGGCGAAGGCATAAAGCTTCCTAATGTCGAGTGAACTGTCCAACTCCGACCATTTGCCGCGCAAACTTCTCTTGTACACCTACAATTTATAAAATGTCGCTGAGAATTAACCCGTTATCGCGTAGAAAAACAGTATGTTGACTTTTATGTGGTAGTTGCGCTTGGGCGTGAGCTTGATCTAGGCTTCTTTTAGGAAACCAAGCTGAATCATCAGTATTAATGTAGAAGATTCCAAAAAATAATAGTAGCTAATCTATATGCAATGTATGTGTACAAATATCTATATACATTTATTCAGTCCTAAACATCCACATCAAATCCTTAAGATTTTTCTATATCAACATTATGCAGTCGGCAGCAAATCTTTGTGAATTCAATTATGTAACAAAAACTGTTATTTCTCATATTTAAGAAAAATTACGAAAACACTTTAATTAATTTCCAATCCACCAATCGCTGAAAGCATTTTTTAATATAAGCAAAAATGATATTTGCCTGCTGCTAAAAATTTATTAACGTGTAAAACAAGGACAAAGTCATGTACAATGTCGAATTTGACTTTGGAACTTTTGATAATACTATAAAACACTGATCACAATACTTTTTCATAAAATACATTACTAAAATAAAAACTTTTTTAAAACCGAAATTTTACCAAAATCAACAAACAAATGATTTCCTTTCAATGCCGGAAAGTTATGTCACAGATTTACGGTGTCGTCGAGATTGCTAGCGGTTGGATTCAGATCACGTGGCATCACTTCGAGTATCAAATTTACATTGAACGCATATTTGTGGTAAGCGAAGGTAAGCACATTTGGCATTTGTAATGCAAGACATTTCAAGACGACTCAAACGAGGTTTGCTGTTCACCGAAAATATAAAATACCCAAGTAGAACCTTACTGAAGTAAGCCGATTGCTAAATTAGTATAACTACCCTAAATGCAGGTTCTTCTCTTAACCTTTCTGATTGAACTTTTTGGACAATCGCAAAGCATAGAATAATAAGAATAAAAGTTAAATAACAAATTGTCTTGAAATTAAATTCAACACTTCAGAGATTTAAAAAGTTTACCAAATGACTAAATAGAGCCGAAAGTAATAAAAATAATGCATATAAAATCAAATCATATATTCGTAATTACTATAACCGATACTTAGAACGCAATAAAAGCTGCACTAACAGGTTAATTAACCTGTCAATGACCCTGCTAATTCTATGGAAAAACGTTCCGTCCGACGGTTTTAATAATAATGAATAAATATTAATTTTAAGCTTTGAAGTGAAAAGCATAACACAAAACATGAAATCGAAGGTTACGAGGTATAATAATCTTATGATTATACACTTCATTCGTTCAGTAATTGCTAAATTACTGAAAACATATTATAACTTGAGGAATGAACTAGATTGAAAATTATACAATAGCTTGTAACATTTTGAACATTCAAAATTAGTAAATTCCCAATGGTCTCTACATCATATTAATTGATACCGTACATATTCTATTTTAATCTCCGTACTATGTGATATTTATACAACAAACACGTGCCTGTCGCTACGAAGGCAGTGTTAATGGGGTTAGTAATTTGCATAAACACATTTGCTCAGATTTTGACACCCTCACTATGCTTGACATCTCAAATCACTGACATTGCTTTGAAATTCTTCCTTTGTTCAATTTTGATGTGCTAATAACTAATCGTAATTTCATTTCCATCGTTTTATGTTGCTATGATACATCACACTGTTTAGATCCTTATTCTATGTTGTAGATTCTTTAAAAAGGTAGATTGCCAATTAAATAATATTACTCGTAGTCTTTGGTTTGACATTTACAAAATAAACAAATTAAAAGTACTTCATAGTTATTCCACAGAGGGACTTCATTAGAAAAGTTTGTTACTCTCAAAGCCTAAGCCGTCGCCGGTATTAATAAAGTTTTGTTACGGAACCGGTGGAAAAGAAACGTGTTAATTATCTTAGTTGAACAAGCCTTCCTCATCTGTCACGAACTGGTGTAAAAGACAAAATCAATCTTTATCTTTAAATTCACGAGATATATGTGATATGATTATCAAAATCATTTAAGTTAAATATGTTTGTATATAATTTAAAGAGTAAAATTTTTGCATATAATATTGGTGATTTTGTGTCAATCAAGGAAAACATAAGAATGCCATACACATAAATAGCGTAACCTAGAGCCTGATGATTTGACTTGATTTGTACTCAAGCAAAATCCTCAAATAAGGACAAAGTGATAAAAGTGGGTATACAAAAGGCCTACACAGGTGATAAATTTTAAACTTAATGCGTTGGCGCTAAAAATGAAGTAATTTGTTACGTCGACAAGAGGAGATGAAAAGCATTATTTTACTAGACGCGTTTATTAACTTACGTATTTATCAAACAACCTGGTGAAAATTGAACGCGTAGAAGGTATAAGTAAATATACAAAATTTAAAAGTCCTGTTTGTTATTTATTATAATAAGCAATCTTTGGATTTGATTATAAAGTAGGGCGAAAATGTAATTTATTGTTGAGATTTTGGGAAATTATGTACAGTGAGGTGCATTTTGTTTTATAATAGTTTACATACGATTTATGTGCGTTAAGTAGGTAAAACTCTGTGTTATAATCTTTTTCACGAATTAAAATACCTGTAGCATAGTATAACTGTGAAGATCTTCGCAAAGGAAGTGCCTATTGTTTATCTATGTAATTTTATTACATTATTTTTTATTATTTATATAGGCAACGAACAAATTATACAGACTCAAATATAAAATAAATATGTTATAGACTAACATACATATTAATATAAAATAATAGAATATAGAGAATGTGGGTACCTAAATAATTACAAACGAAAAGAAATATTACGGCCCAAATCCGGTTTTCTTTTCTCCACCCTTACTTATCAATTCATTTTTTTTTTTTTTTTTTTTTATGTCACAGTCGGCAATGGAGCTGGTGGGACGCCTGATGGTAAGCGCTACCACCGCCCATGAACATTTGTAGAGACGTAAAGTCGATTACAGACTTTACGCCTCTACAAATGGATTGCCGACTTTAAATTGGGAAGGGATTAAGAAAGGATTTGCGAGAGGAATAAAGGAAAGGACTGGGAAGGGGAAGGAAAAGGATATGGGCCTCCGGCTCCCCCACTCACCGAACGAAACACAGCAGAATGCTATTTCACGCCGGTTTTCTGTGGGGGTGTGGTACTTCCCCGGTGCGAGCTGGCCCGATTCGTGCCGAAGCGTGCTCGACTACCACATATCATTTATTCTCATCGTCAATCCTTTCCATAAGGGATAACCCTTATCTCTTAAGAGTGGGCAAAGAATTCCAGCGACTTAACCTCTTTAAAATATGGTGACCGCTTTCCAACAGACGAACCACTAGCTCAGTTGTCCGTTACCTAAATAAAATATGCAAGTGTCATCGACAAACATAATTAAAAAGTTGACAAACGTTTGCTTTAAGAAGTAATGAGGAGTGTAAAAAATGCAGTATAAAACAATAAAATCAAAATAGTAACTCAAAAAAATTACATAAAAGTAAGATTTTTACTGTAAACGCCTAGCTCGAGCCCATATTTTTACATCTTTTGGAGTTCTCCTGAAAATACGTGACAAAAATCAATTCTCGGCACATGTTGATACAACGCGGCGCCGGCCACCTTACACAATTAACTTTATCGCTATTTTTATTGAAGGAAAGGAAACGATCTAATTTAGTTATAACGTCGCGTCGAGTCACCTGAGCCGAGACGCTGTTCCAAGCACCCGGTGCACTGATGACTGTAATCAAAGAAAACACGCTAATTAACTTCGTGCCCCGGGCCCGAAATATTTCTTGCGCCGACTCACATATTTTATGGCATTTTGCTTTAACGACGTTGACAGTTAAAATTAAAATCTTAAACGCTTTGTAGTGTGTGAAGCAGATGTAAGGGGTTTGTGCTGCTACATTTTAATTATTTCTTTAATATTTTTTAATTCTCTTGTGTTAGAATGAACTGTCTATACGTACAACTGCAAATGTAACTTTAAATATAACATAAAAATATCAAATTAAGCAAATTAACTTAGGATTAAAAAAAACGTACACGTACCTATATAAAACTATTTAAGGCCTACCCGAGCAAACCATTTGTAACGTTTTAAAAAACTTTTCACAGTGCCTACTCCGTTGGATATAGAGTGGTAGTGGGAAAATTCTATAAACCAAAATTCATTAAATATCGTATATAGTAGTATCGTATATAGTGGAATAACTATCTCTTCATCTGTCTTAATTGTATACATAAACTATTGCATTATAATTTAACTAAGGAATAGCTGTTTCAGTCTTCGACGGGTGTTTGCTCTCAAATCAGTCGTTTAAATAAAACAGATTCGTTTTTTTCGTCTGAAAATTCAATTCTCGTCGCTTCTGGAAATACGTTTAGTGATGTTTATCTTTCTTACTCAACATGCCGGTCTCTAGTAATGCTTACCATTCTAGATTTTATTAAAAATAAAATAATTTTGCTGTATATATAAAACCTTACTTTATTAACTACAAACAATATTTGATAGCAAATAAAGACGAATTGTAATATAAACTCATATCTCTTCAATCATCTCAGTCTAAACAAATAATAATTTATTTCCGTTTTATATATTATTTTTGTATAATAATTGAATCTTCATATTAGCCTCCAAATGCGTGCAAATAGTGATGCTCAAATGCTTCAGTTAATCTGTTGATAAGAACAGGAAGTGTAATGTAATCATTTATTATATTAAAAAAGTTATGGAAGAGCTGTTCATAACTTAAAATAATAAAATTGAAAGGCTAACCAGCTAGGTTACTAAAAAACTTTTTTTATCAATGCTTAAAAACAACAATAACAATCATCACGCTTATCTTATCACACTAATATTATAAATGTGAAAGTTTGTTTGTTTGGATGTTTGTCCGTCAATCACGCTGTAACTACTGAACGGATTTTGATGACGTTTGGTATTCAGACAGGGTATAAGCTGATTTGGGTGATACTTTTCATCCCAATTAAATGCTCCCTTAGGATAAAAAAGAAATCTTGATATTTGTGCGAAGTCGGGACGAGTGTCAAGTTGTACATAAAAAAGAGTAAACATCTACAGTAATATTATAAAGAGGAATAATTTGTTTGTTTGTTTGTAATGGATAAACTCAATAACTACTAGACCGATTTTAAAAATTCTTTCACCATTAGAAAGCTACAACTTAGCTGAGTGACATAGGCTATATTATATGTACCCCGAGCAAAGCCGGGGCGAACAGCTAGTTATCTATATACTTAAAAATACATTTATCCAAAATAGCTAGTCCAGAGCGTATAGCATTAAATGAAACCCACATGAGTACGCAAATAGAGTGATTGATAGTTTCATGAACTCAACTAGCCGCGAGCTTATTAGCTCAGGGCAATCATAGACTCGACCAAAGGATCTCTTCGGAGAAACTGTCGTATTTCCTCATAAGGGAACAGAAAATGCCGTCATAACTTACGGTTACTCCACTCCCTGGTGAGCTGTAAAGATGCCCTTAACACTAGTCTTCATTTTCAAGAGACTACAGTGTGATGAAGCTGCGATTTTCCCGAGCAATAAAACATTGTAATTTTTAGAGCATTTTCTATGATTTTGCTATATTCTGAATATATATTCAGTGCACATGTTAGCTGAGGGTTTTTTGTTGGAAATGAATGAATGTAGCTCACGGTGCGTACTCAATTGATTTATATGAATGTGGCGGAAACTGCAGGAGCCGCATTATGCTCTATAAAGCGACAGTAAAATACTTAAAAGCAGCCGATGTTTTTATATTTTTAATTGTATTTTGATAGAAATTTTTATTTCTACTTCAACGAATTTAAAATATAAAAATAAAAGTATCTTATACGTGAATGATTATTAATCTTATTTGTAATTAAAGCTGATATTCCTCTCTTACAAATGTTACTCGTGGACACATTGTACACAATGACTAGTAGATTCTTTAATTACTAATATAGTTATACTTACGTCAAAAGTGTCAATCGCTTATAGCATAATAGAATACGAAGTACTCAAACAGCTATCCGGCCCAATGATGTGGGTACCTAATATCTCCTTCCTCTATTTCCTACTACTTAACAGGTGCTGCGTTTCCCACGTCCACCCACTAAAGGTTATTGGGCCTGCTTTCACGCTTTTTATTGCCTAAACGTACTTTGAACTCAATTATTTTTATGGTCTAGCAAATTGCTATTTTGTTGCTTTATCATGATTATTAAGAAAATAAAGTTCCGCCAGTAAACAGTTATATTATGTGTGTTGTTTGCAATGAATTGCAGTAACGATAAGTATCAGTGAGAATAGTTTCTTGAAAAAAGTTATAAGTCTTATGAATAATAATTGTGAATAGAGAAACGATGGATATAATTAAATACGATGATTATTTAGGGGGAGATTATTCTGATCATTCAGTATCAGTCTCAGTTTACACAGTCTAAGATTCGTAGATTTTTTAATGATTTTCTAATACTATATGGGAATTTTATACAATTCCTATATGTTAAATAATAATCGATACAATATTTTCGTCATTGTCTATATAGGTTTGGAATTGTGACACAGTTCCGGAAGCATACATATAATATTTTTGTAGCATTAATATTCGAAATAAGCCGCTTAAATTGATCAGTTTGTTTCATATCAGGGATTACTAACGATATGCTTTTACTTTGCTTGTGAGTTGCACAAAGGAAAAAGAACACGATCAAAAATAACCTCTAGGTTAAAGCTTTGTTACATGAAAAGAAGAGGTTGTTTCAGATTTTTTTATAAATTCTAATAAAAGAACTCAATTTTCGTACGAAAAGTAATATAATGCTTTATTATTCTTCGACTTGTCTTACTCGAATTCATATAATATTAAACGTTTTTACAGTTTTAAAGCTTGTATACAAAAGTATGACGGTACGCACGCATCTAAAGTAATCATATTTTTAGTTTCAAACCCCTACCAGTCGACACAAAGGAGTCAAAGGTAGGCTTTTAAAATGTTTTTGCGTAACTCTTTGAAATCCACCTCTTTTCGTGTCACAACAATCACGTGCACGCTCCAGAAACGCTTTGGTCATGTTAATTTTTGTAACCACACTCTCGACGGACCATTTTTAATCAGAGCACAAAACAGTTTTTCCTATTAACTTTGCACTTTGCGAATAATGTTCTCAGACTGATTGTTAGCTATAAATAAAACAACTCTAGGACATTTCATAGACCGTTTTATAATACAAAATAAAACATGCGATCATGTTGAATAAGCCATACATACCAGTGGGGAAAAAATATAGATCCTATATAGGCGCTATCACTTCCACACCCTGGAATTAGTATTGCTTTCAGACGTCATTGTAGGCGTTATGATCTTGATTCCAATCTTGAAATTTGCGTATTTGTCAATTAATGCCACACAAGCATCGATATAAAGTTTATCTAAAATGAATAGGTTTGAAAGCGCAACACGTACAACAGTAGATTGCAAGAAAAACTCATTGCGGACGCACATAGACCTAATCAGCATTATCTTAGTCTGCCATTTGATACGTTCTCAAACATCTCAGCTCTCGGTTCGATTGCGACCAAAAGGTTTAATGCACCCTGAGTAGGAACAAATTACAGTGACCAGATCGGCACGTACGAGATACGGGCTCCTACGTTTCCCGTTGATATATTTCGACATTTCTAATGCTTTTAATTTATAAAATGTAATGGCTTGTTTTATACTGCTCTTTTTTGGTTAAATAATCTTTATCTATAAGGCACCTGTATATTCAAGCATGTTTTTGTTTCTATTATAGACTCTACAAATGAAGTAAACAAAAAAATTTCTCATTCGTAAACATTTACAAACAAAAAAACCTTTAAACAAGAAAGCAAGCTAAGGCTAATTTATCGTACAATCGATTTGTCAATTTTTGTTTGTATAAAAGTGTTTCTGATGATCACAATGGAGGTACAAATGATAAAATGAAACATTACTATTGGTCATGAATTATAGAATTTGCAACACATTATACATACATTTAACCCGGGAAAACTTATTATATAACAACAACTTTATTTAAAATATTTAAATTATTGTAAAATATCGTTTGAAAATGACATTAGGTACGTTCATTTTATTATTGAAATCTATTTACACATTACGCAAAATCCTGCTTTCATAGTACAAAATACAGTAAATATTACGAACTCTTCGCAGCACTACCCTACATCTTCTTATTCGGTTACTGAGCATTTAAAATAATTTCAGTTCAATCATATTTAACGAAGCGGATGTCAGTTCAGAGGATCACACTCGTCCGTAGCATTATGCCGTCGAACAAAGCAATTACGGAGAGCGCATTGGCTCCAATACAGAGGCTGGTGTAAGCTGGCCCACGATCTAATATTCATCATCGGTAGACGTGCCCGTCTACATGGCAAAGCATAATGCGTAATTAGATACGGCAAATGTTCCCTAGGCTCGTGCTTGCCGACCGCATGCATTATGCACGAATCTAAATTGAATGTGCTGTTAACTGCGTGGATGAATCTGCTACGTACATATATTTTAATTTCGTAATTATACAGTTCTTTCACAGCTTTATGTTCGGTGATTTACATGTATAAAATACAGTCAATTATTAAAAAAAGTAATAAGTTAAAATTGTAGTAAGAGCACTGGAAGGAAACCATATTATCTACTTATAAAAAGACATGAAAGTTTATTAAATGTCACGTGAGAACAAATTTGTTCTGCACGTGTAATCCTTCAGTGCATTGAGTATATTTTTACATATAAACTAAGCATAAAGCCAAAGAAAGGTGGCCCATATCGGGATCATGTTAATGGAGGTCTAAAAATTCAATAACATGTAAATGCCCCTTACACTGCCTACCTAAGAGCAAACTTTAAAAGGAACTTCTTGACGGAGCAAATTGACTGAAGAGCTTTGACAACGTTGTAAGCTTTTAGAATTTTCCTATATCAGTTTCGCCATCCTGTACATCAAGAATTTAAATTATTTCCAATAAAGCTTTATCCTTTCACATTTTAGTTCTGTGCATATTGAAGTATTTTTCATTACCTGAAAATGTGTATAAAATATAAATTTGGATTTTTTTTTTAATTAAAGAAGGAATACGATGGAAAGAATTTTACTTTATTTGTTTATGGCGAACTAGTGTACATTTTAATTTTATTAGATTTAATAGCTTTATTTGAAACATAACGTCTTTACTCTAAACCATATGTAGGTGGTAATATGGGTAACTGTAAGAAAGTTTCCCCAATACAACCGGTCTCATGTCATTTTTCTCCAAGGAATGAGAATTGAGAATAATGGTATAAAAGTAACAGGCTTAACTGATAGAATGGACGGCTGGGATTATTGCGCATCCACGCTCGAGATTACACCTCGGGCTATATTTAAGTGTGAGTTATGATCGCCTTACTCCTGTTCAATCTCGTTGGCGTCTATGAGAAAATAGTATTGCTGCGACGCTGCTGGACTACTAACGTTGTGTTAAGCGGGAATCAGAAATGAGAGTTGTAAATGTTTCTCAACAGTCTATGTTCGTTTCATTGTTCTTAAAAAGATATTGTAACTTTAAGACCGCTCCGACGTTTATGTTTTTCAGTACAAGTGAAATATGAACGGTTTTTATAGATGCTCTATTGTTTGCTTAATATAAGTTTAAGGTACCTTGGAGAGATTATGTGTCTTATTCTTTTCGTGCTAAAAAGGAACACTGTCAATCTTTTACGAACGACATTCGCTATTTTAAACTTGTATAAGATTTATTTGATTGTAGTCCAGGAAGTATATGCAACTACAATCAAACTGTCTTGTCAACTCAGTGGGAAAGAACTCTGCGCTGATACAAACTAAGCAGTGCAAAGAAGAAACAATGCATAAAATTTTAAAGGTACTTCTTAGAAAAATATGCGGATGCCATTTCATTTCCCCTGCACCTCGTTAATGCAATAATGCCCCGCCTGTAGCGGTGCTCTTTTATTATGCTAACAGGCGTTGTAATATTTCGAGAGCGTCACCGGCGATGACACGTTGCATATTTAAACAAAGGCATCACGTCGGGACATCCTCGCTATATTGTTTTACCATTAAGCGGTTCTTTTAATACCTGCTTGGGTCTAATAGCCATTTTATTATAGAGGATCAATTATTTAGAATAATATACACATCGGTCATTTCGAAATTTAGTGTAGGCACTGCTAAAAATTGTGTTTGATGCGTTGTTGTTTAGATTTCCGTGGAATTTGTGATTTGGAAGAAAATTTTATTTAATCACATTAGCGCAGGACGAAATTGGAACAAAATACCCAAGTATCAATTAATCAAATGATACTTATTGTGTTTTTTAATTTTAATTTTAATTATTACAAACAAACAGAAAACAAAAAAACCGGAAGTTTAAAACCGCAATTTTACATCATTATATTTAGAAAATATTATGTTATAATAAAAGACATAAATTATTTGTTTAGCATATTGACTGTACCATCCAGTTTTCCTACAGTTACTTAATACTGATGACGGATATAAAATAAAATAGTTTTTAGTAAGCGACAGTGCAATATTTAACTGAGTCTTCATTTTGATTACCTTATCTCGTTAAATCTCCTGAATTTATCGAAACGAATATTATCGAATTCCAAGGGTTTGGTATTTGAAAGTACCCGCCTACAGATCTAAACGGATTATTTGAAAAGTTTTATTGAATATTAATTAAAATTTTCCAACATAATTGGATTTCTTTTTAAATTATATAATCATTAATGCTATTAAATAATTCATGTCAAAAGAAAAAATTCATTTGATTTGAAGAAACGACATCATTGAGAAAAAATCGCCCCAAGATCTCTTCGAGAGCGGTTGTTTTTGACAGTCGGGACACATCGCGACCTGAACGATTTACATATTACGTGACACTTTTCCAAAGCCCGTCATTGACTCCTGGGCGATAGACTGAGACATTGAAGAAGATATTGTTTTTCAAATGTTGCATCGGAAAACCCTTCGCGTGAATTGTTTTTTCCATCAACCCTACTGAAAATTCTATCAACGCTCGTGAATTCCAACGACATTTACCCGTATATAAACTCTATTTTATTATCTTGACATAAACAAATCAGACGCTTCATAATAATGGCATTCGCTGCAAATTTAATTACAACATATTTGAGCATACGTGTATTGATTAATGTTATGAGACATACACTAAATGCCTGTTGTATTAAATTATTATTTAACATAAAACAACGCGAATACTTTGATATACGAAATTTACATCTTAGAAGTTACATAATATATACCGTGTCTCGAGAAATGATAATATCGTTGTAGGATATCACTTACTTTGATGATTTAATTATGAACAAAATTCTGAGCTCATTTTATGCTATACACATAATTATAACCTAATACCTAGGTATTGCTACACTTTTAAATGTGTAAGTGTTAAAACCGCTTTGATATTTTAAAAAGCTATAAATGTCAAGATTTAAATTTCTATTTAAAAAGACTTTTATAATCTCTATCATTGCTACTCGACAATATATTTTATATATATGTACAATACACCTACAATACTAATAATGCTACAGATCTCAACGAATTTTTTCGACAGTTTTCAATGTCGTGAGAAAGGCTATAAAATAACGGTTTTTATAATTTTACGATAACATATACATCAACAGGAAACAGGAATTTCCTTGTATCCTCAATCACATGAAAAACTTTATATCTTAAGTCGTGTTATGACGTAAGTCTAAATAATTAAACAAAAAAACTACGAATATCCTCATTAGAGCTGTTAGTTTATATCAACAAGTTCTCGCTATTCCTATCGTAACTTCAAACAAATTTATAACTCATCGTTTCCTAGCAACGCCAATGGGTTTCCTAGCAACACGAAAACACTAGAAACAATTTTGAGTGGCGACTCTCTTTTCTCTTCTATTTAATAATTTGGATGGTTCTGTATTTGTAACACATATGAGAGTAATTCTTTTATTCATACGACAATTTTTTAAATAAACTCACTTCTCGTAGACCTGCAGGTTAAGTCTGGATGGACGGCTTATGAACTTTTCAACAAACCTTTCCTTATTATTAACCTTTAGTACAGTCATACATATCCTTAATGATTTTTCAATCACTCTACTACACTTTCTATATACATCGCCGTAATACATTTTATCCGATTTATAATTCATTTGTTGTCTATTTGTAACTAAAAATATTACCTATTTATTTTGATATTGTAATCAAAGAAATATCTTCTTACAATTAAAGACTCGGTAGCGACTTTAATTAAATCCAATTCAAATCGGAACCCGATGCAAATTGTTTAAGAAAAACCTACCAAAGCTAAAGCGAGTGTATTACGAAACTCTCGAATGCATTTCAACTGCATTTGCTTAAAAGTTGTAAATATTAAGGGAAAACTCTAGCCAATTAAGCAAGCGGCCGTATTGCTTCGAAGTTTCGAGAGTCTTGCTTGTGCTGTGTGTTCCGCGAATAGAATAGAGCGTATTGCCTTTTGATTTAAATGAGCAAACCTCTTTTGGATTACTGTACCGACTTTTGTACCTTTATCAATGTTGGAGCATGTTAAACCATTTAATTTGTCGTACTGTTAAAAATAATTCAAGCAATTTCATGAACATCCTGTTAAGTAACATATGAAACAAGAATCTATACTTATAACATAAAGTGTTCATGTTGTATAATATGTACGACAGGTACGTGAGTACTATCCCTACTAATATTATAAATGCGAAAGTAACTCTGTCTGTCTATCTGTTACGTTTTCATGTCAAAACCACTGAACCATTTTTTTTTGTTATTTGGTATGAAGGTAGAACAGAACTTGGGAATGGACATAAGATAATTTTTATCGCGAAAAAAATAGAAGAAGGAGTTGAAAGCGATATAACCGAGTTCCACGCGGGCGAAGCCGCGGGCGGAAAGCTACTAGGCAATATATTTAGTATTGTATTGATTCGCCAACAAAAGTATTTTATAAAATATAATTTAATATTATAAAAGGTTATTTGTACGAAATTCTTAATATTAATTGGATATATTTACAAAGTAAATTATAATTCCCTGGTTGAGCTTGTTACTATTACCATAAGTGCTTTGATACAGATAAAAATTAACTTCCAATCACAATAAACCCAATCAATGAAATCAATTAGTTTCTCGTAGCCCTATTCATTATATCTTACAAGCGTATATAATGTTGAAAATGTAACACTTAAAAACAAAGCGTCAGCGTCGAGTTTTAACGCGACACAGTACCTGCCCGTGAACAGATGACTACACCATTTGTTGTCGGAGGGATGTTCTGGGCATAACGGCCCTGTTTAATTGAGCTATTTGTGTTAGTCCGCCGTGACATGGCCGCAACCTAACTTTATATCCTTCTATTGTTTACGCCCGTGTTTATCTAACTTATCAATGATTTTATTCCCGTTCGTTGTGGAAATGCAATAAAATACAACCAATGGAAAACGTTTTCACTTTTGCCAGAGTATTCTGTACATATTTTATGAATTGCATTGAGACTCTTTTGCACTATCTTGAAATTTATCAACTAGGGGTTATCAAAAAGACAAAAAGATTTAAATATCCTCACACAACGTTTTACGTTCAAATAATCAATGATCATACTTGTAATATCTCAATGCATTTTTTAATTCTTAAATGTAAGCCATATTTTTCTTAGCATTGCTATTATATACCTATCTCTTATACTCATAAGAAATAATCATCATTATTAAACATAAACACACTACCTGGAACCGAAAAAAAACGGAAATTAAAAATTTGCATCGAAAATCTAGACAACAATTTATTAAGGAAGACTATAATTTACCCGGATTACCCAGGCAGGCAGATAGAAAGTAAATTTCTGAGCGAAAAAGTAAAATTTGTTTTGTGTTGCTCCCGAGAACTCCCCCGGGCGCCACATAATTCGAGAGCTTAACAAACGACCGGGATATCGCATGGGTTTCCGAGAAAATCATCACGCTTCCATATTAATGCGACCTAACCTACACTTTTCATGTTATCCTATTACATTTGACGACACCTTAAAATTATTCGAGAAAAACCCGTTCGGTTATAAAATAATACATTTTTATGCTTCGTTAGTACAGTTGAATTTTAACAAATAAAATCAAAAAATAAAACGATAAAAAAAATAATACAATAAATGAGTATTTTTTAAGTTCAAAACAATTTTATTTTTAGAAAATCGTTATTTGATTAAATTTATTAAGTCACGTATTTCAGGCCTATTATTTTAATAAATTTCGTCCCCTAACATGATAAGAATTAAGGTTTATTGGATACGACGCGTCGGCAAAGCTTCAGTGCTTCATTACTTGCTGTAACCCGCGGCGTTACTCTCGTTAAAAGTTTAAAAGTAGCACATATGTGTGTATCCAGTCTATAATCTATCTCGATACCAAATTTCATACACATCCGATAAGTTGTTCTCGGACGACAGAGTAACAAACATCCATCCATGCTTTCAAGCTATCGCGTTTATAATATTAGTAAGACATAAATATCCATGAGGCGCACGCTCAGTGTAAGATATGCCTAATTTAAAGGAAATCAGACAAATAAACTTTAATTTATAAGCAGCAGTCAAATTAGTTTACTTCAGTTCAGTGTAACGATTTGTTTTTTAACATATAAAATATTCTTAAATATTGTATAAACATGATATCAAAGAGTATTTATATACTTGTATTATGTTCATTTTTCAGCTTCATACACGCTTGGAAAGGTACGTCATGCATATATTGCTCTAAAAAAAATATTCATAACCCATATAAAAATATGTCATTTTATTTAATTTTTAGTTTTATAAAACTAAAAATTAAATAAAATGACATTTTCATGTGCCTATTAATAATATATTTTAAATAATATATTTCAAAATTTCTCAATTATGAAGCATTTCAATGCTATAAAACTAAAAATTAAATTTAACAAATCATTGAAATAATGTTTCGTATTGGTTGTGATGGTTCTTAATCATCTCAATAAATGGCGTGGGGTGCCCCTTAGGCACATGAAACCGAAAGAATAGAAGAAATTCGATTACTGTGGCGGAATCACGATTGGCCGAGAGGCTAGGCGTTGCTACGGTTAGGCATGAAACGCAGGTTCCTGCCTCGTGATCAAATTTTTTCTATTCTTTCAAAATTTCTCATATATGTCATTGTAGTTGATAATTTAATGAATTTATATTAAACTACCTGCGCCCCGCGGTTTCACCCGCGTGAGTCCGTATCCCGTAGGAATATCGGTACAAAAAGTTGCCTATATGTTATTTCAGTTTTCCAGCTGTCTACGTACCAAATTTCATTGCAATCGGTTCAGTAGTTTTTGCGTAAAAGAGTAACAAACACACACACATCCTTCCAAACTTTCGCATTTATAATATTAGTAGGATTCATCAATAATAGAGTTTCCGGTTCGAAATGGGGTGAGTAAAATATGCTGCAAATTATTGTGGTGTTGATGACAATTAATAATGAGATTTTTATTTTATAGCCCATAGTATAAATAATGGAGAAGAGGGTACTGCTGCCATGACACAAAACACGTAAGTCCAAAATATATACCACATTTTGAAACAAATTATTGCAACAGTTATGTCTCCATATTGAGCGTAGATTTGTTCGATTATTGATCTATCATTCGTATTATTATCGCTTGTTTAAATCTATTAACTTAACATTTTTAAAGGATTTCTTTTAGTTTCGTACTAAATTGTGTTTAAAATACCCTATTTTATTACTGATGCCAAATTACATACTATAAATGTTACGTTTATACATATATATAAAATTCTCGTGTCACAAATTTAGTTACTATAGTCCTCCGAATCGGCTGGACCGATTCTCATGAAATTTTGTTTGCATATCGGGTAGGTATGAGGATCCAAAATCTATTTTTCGTACCCATAAATATAAAGAGTAAGGCAGAACAGCGTAAGTCGGGTCAGTTAGTATTTATGTATGAACGCTATGAATTTAGAACCAACCGAGAATTTTTGATAACGTCAAAAATCTACATATCTCTTAAACAGTCCAGATTCAATTGTATCCTGAGATACAACGAATGTGATCAAAGAGAAAGCAGTTTCATCTTTTTCCTTCGCAAAATCACCGTTTTTTTGTAGCCTCAAACACATTGCAGAAACTGCAAAGCTTTTAGTCTACCTATTTCATGGTTTAGTTTAAATTTATATTATGCCAGAAGCATGCAATGTTGAATTATAAAAATGCATATTTATTCTTTTTGATTTAATTATTACTAAAAGTTCCCTAAGAGATGGTGTTAGTAGAATCGGATTAGAAATGCAAATTGCACAACCTAGTATCCAATCCAACTTAGTACTAAAATTCTTCATAGATGGCGTTAGTAATATAAATAGTTACAATACTCATTCTTAATTTTTTTCTAGTAATAATTGAATACAAATTAAATTAACAAATATAATAAGGGATTTTATACACAACCGCATAAAACATGTATACAAATTATATCTAAATCGGTTCATTCAACTGTATTCTCTATTTGAAATGTAATCTGGCACTTATATATTGATTTCATGGTTCATGTAACATTTGTGAGGTAGTGGTATAATTTACGAGTAAGTTTGGTTTTCTTAGTATAAAAAAATAATAATTCATTTTTGGTATATTATGGAAGGAATTTTTTTATTTCTCTGCATAATATTGTTTCAATGCACACGAAAATTAATAAATTATTTTGTTTTTCATTGAGGTATTCTAATGGATGGCAGATGTGGCAGCTCCCAGCTTGGGATTGGCTTGGCAACGTAAGCGAATTATTATTTTTAAATCATTTTTATTATATTAACTAATAAACTATTATATATATATATATTAATATCAACTGTTACCTCTTTTGCATTTTCGATTCGATTTTCTAAACTTTCATAATGAAAATATGTTACATAATGTTATATAATAAAATTAACTTAATAGCTACCTAAATGATGTATTCGCTTATTTTAAGAGTAAGCTTGGTTGTAATTATAAAAGTTTTTCTTCATTTTTTAAGATCTTTCAGTTGGGAAACGGAGTGGGATTCGAAAATAAGGCAATAATCAATATGGGAAACGATTTTTATACTTCAAGAGGTAATTTAAATTTGTATTTAATTATTAAAACATAATGTAGGTGGGTAATTAATTAAGTAGTTTCTTGGATTAAAACCCTAATAATCCTAAAAATATTAAAATTTAATATCATGAAAATAACTCTGTTTGTTCGTCCCTTCTTCACGCCTGAACCAATTAACCGATTTGGATTAAATTTGGTACAAAGATAGTTTGTAGCATAAGAAAGGACATATGATCTTATTCCGGAAAAACCTCAAGGTGTCTTTTTTCTTTTGACTACGCGAGCGAAGCAACGGCCGGAAAGCTAGATAAAAAATAATCATTTGTTTACGTATGACATACAATTACCTACTCTATTTATTTGCTGCCTTTTAGTTCTTAACCACTATTTAAAAATGATCGCTACTAGAGATATAGGTATTAAGATGATGACGTCGTAGTATGATAATAACAAAATAATGCAAATCAAATTTGGTCGACACTTACAACATAACGCGTAGCGTAGGTACGATGGATAGTGATAGGTATCTAGAAGGCACCAGAAGGTGTAATTTATTACACTCTAAGAAGTTTAATTATTTGAAAATATTAACTTGGGATCCTTCGAGGCCATACGAGGACGTCTTGGACCGATGTTGCAGTATACTGTCAGAAACTTCTCGTTCATTTAGTCCGAACTTAGTAAGATAGTTTTCCGCCTGATTTCGGATTGTTGCAAATTTAAAGCAGAGTCAAAGCGAGCTGCTCCAATCGCAAAGGCACTAAATTAGATAGCAGTTTAGAAACTCTTCGCTGGCTTAGAATTATTTACCAATAAAAATATTTTTCATGGGTTATAGGAAAATAAATGTAAAAGTAGCGCTGCGTGTTTGTTTGTTTCTCTTCCTTTCGAGTCGTTATCGAACGATTCTATATTTTGATTTTTGTGTCTGTGGATGGACGATAGGCTAGAGAATGATATAGAATGATATACTTATATTTACGGCGGTAAACCGTCTAATTTCCATGGCAATCCGGAAGCTCCTTGGAAATGATATCTACTGATTGAATTTTGAATTACTAGTTATATAAATTCCGATAGATGCTGCTCTATTCAAAATATCACAGTGATAAACTTACAGACTTACTGTAAATTTCCTTTGGCCACACGGGTTAAGTTGCGCGTGGCAGCTAATATTATCATACAACAACTCAAATATCGTCCTCATTATATTTACAACGATTATTGGTTATTGACGGTACCTTTTGATACGATTTTCTGATAGTGTAATGCAAAATGTTTAAATACCGGCATTCGAAGAAATCTTTAAAATTGTCAGTTACGAATAAGAAATTTTAACACTAAACAACATTGTCTTGTACAAAACTACAATTTTGAATACAAAGCAAGTACAGTTTACGGTTACGTGGTTTTTCAACCAGAATCCAATCTTTACAAATAAAGTCAAATATGTGAAAATCGATTGAATATAAACTAAAATAATATGTTACCTAAATAAAATTACAACTTTCATATATTAAATTAATTTAAAGTAAACAAAATTAATTTAAATATTCGCGACATCAGAATGTTAAATATAATTAAACCATAAAGATCACTGGGTCTATTTGGGACAGGTGTCTCAACGTCAAGCAGAATGGCTGCGGTGCGGTGTCTGCCGGAAGGTGTTATCAATTTGTCGCACTGTATGATATTGTCGCCGCTTTCTGTATTGTGTACCAAGATTTTATTGTCCGTTTTATAATGGACATATTCACTTACAATCATACACACAGTCGTTCATATTTCCTATGTTTTACTATGCCTATTCAGCAGTAGACTTGCACTGTTGCTACATAGCATATTTGTATTATGTTAGACTTAACCTAATAGACTTTTGTTTTTCGGAACAAATTATGGGAAAAACATTATTTTATTGTCCTGTATGAAATTCAATCTTATCAAAATCCTTCTGATATCTATATTTTTTTGAGAGGTTTCTTGTCTAAGTTTTTTTTTATAACATAAAGTCTTCTCATAAACTACTTCTCCTAAAGTCATAATACATAAATGCTTATTACAAATATACATAAAAATGTATGAAATATCATCTCATATTGACGTATTTACGATGCCTGAATATAATTATTATTATAAAAAATTATTATTAACTTCAACTAAGTGTAACAAATAATTATAACTGTTGACGCACAGAGAGGATAAGCAATGCATAATTCCGCTTAAATACAGGCAACGCATTATTTGCTGGCAACATTGGTGTTTTTTAAAAGCAGCGTCTCTATAAACGAACCGGTTTCATACACAGTACTTCCATAAGGAAATTTTTATTGTGTGGTATATCGCCACTAAATAAACTTGTCTCAAAGTTGAATCTCTATAGTTATATTTAAAATGATTTTAAAGAGTAGTATTGTTTTATTCTTCGTATTATTCGCCGCTGGCGTTCTTGGAGGAAAAAAAGGTATTCTATATTTATTAACAGAAAACACAAATATTAGACTTAAAGTTAATAAATGTCAATGTTGTTGAATTAAAATATTTATCAAAACAATAAACAAATCTTGTAAATGAAAAAGTCAATCAGTAACAATGTGATAATAATTACCAACAACATAAGACTTAAATTGAAAAGAACATACTTAATATTTGAGCAAAACAAATGTATGCTTTAAATTTATGCCAATGTAAATGTTATTAGCAACATACAAAAAATATCTTACAGTCATATGCATCTCTATAAATTTAATATTTAACCGAATATTTCCATTTCGTACTTTTTCTTAGCATCATCACCAAAGGCAGCCCAAGGAAACGACCAAGGTAATTACGGTGAATTAAACAATTATGCAGGATCTAGTCGTAAAGTCAGGCAATATCCCTACTATTACGGCAAGTATTTAACTTTTGGCAATCCAATAATAATCACGGGATGGCTACTAAAATGGTGGTAAAATTCATACAAATACATACGCAATTGTTCTAACATCTTTGTATATATTTATCTATCTGATTGAATATTATGTCATACTTTTGCTTTGTTTTTAATTCTTCCGCTAGGTTCCAGGTTGTCATAAACAAACTACATGTTTCATTGCATTGTATTAAAGTCCTCATTCACACTATCCAAGTAAAGTCTAACTATCTTATTCATTATTTACTAGCGGTCCGCCCCGGCTTCACCTGTAGTACATATATGGCCTATAGCACTCATTTTTTGATTGGATTGCGTACATATACAACAGTGAAGAAATTTTTGAAATCAGGCCAGGAGTCCTAGCTTAATGCGTTCGAACAAACACAAATTCCTCGTTTTTTTATTAGTGTACAAAGAATTCATTTACCAAAAAAAAGAACCATCTGATTATAAATAATCATTCATCTTTATTTAAATAATGTTCCTCCCTTTAATTTTTTCCAGTGGATTGTAGCCAAGCAAAGTTAATACTACAATTCCAAAATAATTATATAGAGTCATAAAGACTTTATAAGAAAAATTTTACATATTCAAGATGCTGTGAATATTTTTGCTTTACTAATACAATAGCATATCTGAATATGACTTTATAGCAATGATTTCATTTTCTTACAGATGAATATGCAAGAGAAAATGGTAACGGTCAATCGCCCTCATACTATGACAATGAAAACCAAAACGTGTAAGTAAAATTATTATAAATATATATACTTAGTTTAAAAAAATCTGAAAATTACGCTTTTAGGATAGAATTGAGTGAATTATTCCATTTGCTCTTACATAGAGTTTAGGCGCATGAATAAATTATTTAATGATCGCAATCTAAATCTGGATAATAAGATGGACTTATGAAAATGTTGTATTGTCACCGATCCGACTGATAAGTTTAATAAGTGAATAAAGTCTGTTCGTTTGAAATATTTCTTAATCGAGTCTTAAGGATTCGGTTACATACAAACAAGCATGCATATAGATTAACATAATAAGAGCGTGTTAGAATAGCTATGAAAGCTTAAAATTTTTAAAGACTTATTCATCCATGATCAAAATGCTCATTAAATAATACTTCAAATTTTAAATCAAAGTATAAGGCCATCCATATTTTGCACTTCCTAATTATAATAATATGTGTATATGTAAGTTCCAATGCAAAGAGCTGTATGAAGTACATTACTAAATAATTAATACATAAAGTGGTTGATTTTATTGCGACTTATTGAGTCGCGCATTACTAATCCTTGATTACGAACGTCCCATAAAATGTGCAATTTTTTGTCTTTATTATGTGGATGCCTTGTGTTATTGATTAATGCTGTTCATGGGAGATGGGATATATATACTAACATCAGGTAGGATTAACGAGCAAACTTAAAAAAGTTTCAACTATTTTATAATGACATTTTTAAAAGAAGTACAGTCACATAATCATCAGATAATCGACTTCCTGGTTAAAAATTCAGAACATAAGGCATATTTTTCTAATTGTTTTTATTTAAGAAAGCAAGAAATATTTCATCATCAGACGTAAAAAGAGCAGTTGAGCATGAGGAAAACTTGGATATTTTCGAATGGCTCTAAGAGTGACGTCAATATGAATACATCCTCAATAGTTGTTAACTGGTTTATGCATGATTTAAGTTTGCTCTTCTTATATATTTTTTATTGTACTCGAATACATGGTTTATCCTTAATGAATAATCATAGTCTGATTTCACCTTCCTTTTTTTTTCAGAAATAATTACGGTCAATCTGGACAAGATGGTTACTATGGCCAGAACACAGTAAGTCCTTGACTTTTTATATTTTGGAAAGATAGTTATCGGAATTTTTTTATTTTTATACAAAGTAAAAAAAAAGGTGTTTGGTCATATTAAATAAATACTGTAGACCTCATCTATAATTAATAAGTATGCCAAGCTTAGTACCTGTAGAAAAGTAAAACTTTCGATTTAGGTTTTTAAATAAAGTGGACCTCATGGTCAGAAGTTTTTAATTTACCGTTTATTATAAAAATGTTGAAATAAAGTTTAACCTTTACTTACCATACAGTTGCACTTTTAAGTCACATAAGTTAAACAATTATTTTATAATTTTTAGCCCAGATTACCAGGAAATCAACATTTTTCTATTGGAAATGGTCGAAAAAACACAAACGTTGTATCTATATCAGACAGCGAACCTTCGTACATAGTGGGATACACTAGTCATGGAGACGATTATGATAATGATCAGTACAACTACAACCGAGGACAACAGTACCCAAGCTCAAAAGGTAACAGTTTTATTACGGTAAACCAAAGACCTGGTAGGCCCGATACTGTTCTACTATCGAGTAAATCAAAGAACGGACAAAAATCTACTTTACTTGTCACTCAAGATGGAATCAATATAAATCCAGATCCCTCCTACAACAACTATCCAAATAACAACAAACGCTATAATGGCCAACAAAACTATAATCCAAAGGGATTTAATCATCGCCAAGGCCAAGACTATCAAGGTCGCTATTAACAATTTTTAAGTATTAGGTTCATTTTGAATTTTCAACTATAGATCCAAGTTCACTTTACTATATTTACTATACTCCAAGTGAAGAAAAAATGTCATTTAGGACTATCCATTTATGATTGTTTAGCAGATTATGGTCTCAAATAGAGTGTTTTGATTTTCTAAAAACGTATCAAAACGTAGGTTTCCTATATTTATTAAATTAAATTCAATGTAGTTTATAAATTAAAAATATTTAATATTCACATTTATTAATATTATAAAAGTGATAACTATAATATTATTAAAGTTACTTTCTTGTAATATATTTTAATCACATTATTTCACTTACTTTTGTAAAAGTTACTCATAGCAATATAATGTTTAGATAAATTATGTATGTATATATATTTATACATTAAAAAATTAAAAATCAATATTAATTTTTATTTAAATCATCACTTACCGTTAATTTATAACTCAGAAATGTTTTACATCCATTTTAACTGTTATCAACTCTCCATGTAAGTTCCAGTGTGTGAGAGCATCGAAAACCAGGCCATGCATTCAGATTTCAGAATAGTTATCCACTTTATGCTAATACAAATTAAATGATTCAATATTTCTCCAATCTCTCTATCTCAATTTATAGCTAGCCCAATTTTGCATATAGCATACATTTTGATTTTATGAAATGTTTATTTTTTCTTATTTTCAAACGAAATTCAAAAGAGAGTCAGAAAAGGAGTAGTAACAAGGCAACAGTCGTATGGCCTACAAATACTGTTTCCATGTTTTATATTAACTGCTTCAATCCATATCTATTGACATAAGTTCTTTACATTAATACAGTTAACCTAACCAGCCTAATTAAGGGAATAAAAATACTCAAGTAAATCAAAAACTAAATGAGCGCAAATGCAAAATCTTTTCCTTTCTACACAAAAATAAATGTAAGTATGTAGAAAATAAAATTATATAGATAGATATATGATTGGCTTAATGTTGTTTCTTTGTAAAATATAATGTATAACTTAGTAATAAGTGTTATAAAAGTCATATATAAATCAAAAGCGACCTTGGTAGAAAGAAACAATGTACTAACAAAATCGGTTCCTGTATATGGAAGACTAATCGTTTGCCCCGGCTTTGCCCAGATTGAACAGAGGTTACAAAATTACCTATATTATCTCTGAACAGTGTAGCCTACTGCTAGTGAGAGAACATTTATGATCGGTTTAATAGATACTTACAAATATTACCTCTTACAGACATGGAACGTTAGAAACTTTAATTTATTGTTTTTTTTATTTGTACAGATAAAAAAATATACATGTATAATAACTAGGAAGTAGTAGGTAAGTTGCAAAAATATGCAGAGATAGCCAGAAGGTAGTATTTTTGCATAAAGTTTTTGAGGATAACATGTTTCAAATACTGGAATATATGCAGATATTAAAATAGACCATATTATCTTATTGTTTATTATTAACAAGACATCAGTTTGTTTAGCATTAACAAGTTATTAAAAAGTCGGTAAGCACCTTCCATCAGCAGTTCTCTTGAATCCCGTGGAACACCCACCCCCAAAGTTTTCACGACCGTCTTTTTTTTCCGTTGTGCTAATAGATACAACAGTCGAAGGAGATTCTATAACATCTGATTTCACAGTACTATATTTGATTGTTTCTGTATCTGTATTTGGAAAAACAATTGGCATTTCACTTGTAGACACTTTTTCAATTGTATTTACTTCTGGTTGTGGTGCAGCCGAAGTTGTGCTGGTAGTTATTTCGTTGCGCGGGCCTTCCTTGTTCGGATGTAACACTCCTCTTATATCATCTCTTATTTTGTGAGATTTTTCATGTAGTGATTCGGCGATATCTCTTAAGAGCCCTGCATTCGATAATGCACAGCAAAAAATAAGACAGAGACAAAATAATAAATTGAATCGCTTCATTATAATCACAAATATTCGTCGCAAATAAGTCCACTATATTACTGGCAACTGTGGTTAATTTACCCAATTAAATAAAGATATGTACGTGACCTTTTAACCTCGGAGTAATGAAAGCGATAATACGTTCAAGCAGTCGTTTCCAATAACAATTTTACTGTAGTAGGTAATTTAACGTAATACTTAGCCCATACTTATTAGAACTTTTACTGGAGCTGAAATCAGAAATATGTACATGAATTTGTAGTCATTTAATTATAAAATACGTTAAAATAATCGTAACACCAACCTTTATAACTTTTGTCTACAGTTTCCATAACGATCACGTCTGTAGCCATCGGGACAATCTAAGTCCGGCACTCTTATAATTTGGCTTGCATCGACGCTTTCTGTAGTGGTTGAAGTAGCCATTCGTATTTTATCGTGGAAATTAAATACAACTCCTGATTCTACTGATATAATAACACCCAAAACTAAAACTGCTAATACTATTGCAAATTTTACGTCCATTTTAATGAATCGTAGTTAGCAAACTGCGGAATACATACAATGGGAAATGTAAATTTATTACTCAATATCAAAAAGGACTTCTGCACACTCCGAGTCTATCTTTCACCTTTCCAGCTTCACATGAAACAATGTTTGGAGGCACATCAATCATACTTGTATCAGATTTATCATCCGGGTCACTATTCCGTTTATTTTTCTCAATTACACTTTCTGCGTTTGGTTTAAAATGTGATGATAGTCCAAGAATATCTTTAAGAGGATTAGCGAAAATACTAACAAAATCCTGTGATGAAAATGGAAACGAATTCACACATAACAAAAATTGAACAAAAATACTAAAGACTACTATATGCAAGAACGATCGCGTCATATTATATGAATAGACTCAGAGAACACAATTCGCTTATCAGTCACAACTTCCAACCGGTCAACAAGAATCGTTATCTATTCTTATGATTAATATTTAACCTCGTTATATATTCTAGCACGTATCGTTCTTAGAAATGATTAAATGATACAGTCAAATAGTTTTATATTACGCTGATTGTTTGTAATCTCATAAAAAATTACATGTTTTTATTATATCCGGCTTACTAATGTAAGCTAAAATGTTTAATAGAAATATAAAGTTTTAACACCTATCTACTGACCTTATGTATGGTCCTTGCAAAGAGGGCATAAACACTTTGGGTGTTTATTTATAGCCCCGTTATAATTTAATTCATGACTACTCAAATATTATTTATTCATCATTGTAACATCTCATCAGAAAAGCTCGCAATACAAACTCACCTCAGTGATTCCAACCGCTTGGGAAAAAGGATAGTTAATTTTGATCCACAATTACGGTTAGCAAAATTTATAACCATAATCAGGTCTGTTGTTGTTTTCAAATAATTCTTATATGCAGAATCATGGAACTTATTAATTAATTGATTCGCGTGATATTTTATCGTTTATCCATTCTGATAATAGTAAAATCCAAAGCATCCTTTGATAATAATATTGCCGCTTAATGAAATATGTCGGAAACGCAGTGTGAGCATCAAAGGAATTTCATAATTAAAACGTCTACCCTTTTGGATCATAATATCCGAATTTCTATTACAGATACTTTTTAACGTGCATTGAAATAAGATATATGCATGTTATGACATGTATTCATCAAAATTTGTAATTTTATACTTAACGCCATCGACGGCTTAGAATCATAGAATTGAGATGACATAACTTTCACATTGCATAAATCTCGTGTTTTTGCCAATACGATAAAATAAATTTATTGTATCACTTTAGTTTCGTGAAGTAGATTTGTGTATCCAATATTTTTCCATCTGAATATTTGCGTACAATTCAAATTCAACGCACATTCGGACGCAGAACGTTTCACCTGCCATAGTTTATTACCTATTCAACGAACTCGTACAAATAAAATTGTATAATGCATAAGCGAATAGCGAATGGAGAGTTTGATTTACGAGGCAGCGGGTGGCCGCTCGAGTTACGTGTTGAATAACTAACATCAGACCATTGGAACGCTCTATCATAATCTATATAAACATAAAGCATCTCATAGGGGGATAAGACCTTATTTCGGCCTGGACCCTGGGTCAACTAGCTCACTTAAAGACTAAGAAGAGCATATTCATATCGTCAAATAATACTATGATATTTTTTGCAATTAATGAATCAAGATTATTGAAAAAACTAATTAATTTGATACAACTGCTTGTCCGTTTAATATGTATCAAACTATCTAAACGTTCATGCAAAATCTAAGGCGAATTTGATGTTTAATAAATATGTGATATAAATTCACTGAGGGTTCAATATCAGCCTGATAAGTACGATATAACGCCTGAACTAGTAGCAGACAGTAACGTTTTACTAAATAGAATATTTAAAGCCAGAATTACATAGAATTAAAAGTAACCAAAAACAAATATCACCATCTGCTACCAATATCATATACACATTTATTTTTATCACCTTTTCATTTCGTCCATCAAATGGCCTTCACTGCATTGCACAGTAAACCAGTTTTGTTATTAGTAATATCGTATTAAGATCTTGGAAGTATTCTGCCTGCATATACTCGACTGAGTGACTCATTATTGCTCCAAAGATTGATTTCAATTATCGTGAGAGCTTATAATGATCGTAGGACTTTGATTTAATTTAATATGAGTGTTGTATAAAAAATACAAATCGATTTACTCGTTACTTTATTTATTTACACTTTATTGTGCTGGCATACACAACGCATCCTTAAAATAAGTATCTTAAAACTAAACCAGCACAGCAGGCGGCCTTATCACTAAAGAGTGATCTCTTCCAGGCAACCAACTGTGAAAAAGTAATATATAAACTTATGTTTCTATTCTAGGATCAAGACTTTATACAAACACATGTACAGGAAGCCTTTTCTTCTATACAATGCTGCTTGGATTCATTAAATTATTTACATAAAATCTTGTATTGATTTAAAAAATATGAAAATACACAGCAATATTGTTATTTTTTAATATAACCATTAATACAGCAAAATATTTCCTTGTTTGGTGTTGTCAAATCCTTATATTATATTACTAATAGTACAATTTACAAGTATCAATGTTATGTCTCAATCTAAACTAATAATAAAGTTGAAGAGTTTGTTTGTATGTTTGTTTGAACGCAATAACCTCAGGAACTACTATACCATTTCAAAAAGTCTTTCACAGTTCCGTATATCCCTGAGTGTTATAAGCCACCTATATATCTACCTCAAGCGAAGCTGTGACGGGGCGCTGGTCATAAATAAAATCAAATAATCTACATATCCTTATTTAAGAATTTACCCAATACATAGAGATAAAAAACCACATTCAATTGAATCCTCAGGCAACTTTATAACTTTTACATCTTATGGCGCAGCATTCAATAAGAGAAGAATGTTAATTAATTCATGATTAAATGAATTAATCATTCCTGATAATCAGTTAATGGATAGATAAATTCCCAACCAAACGATAATGATAACGTCTTATCGAGTGTCAGGTTTGATCGTTTCAGGAAGAACAAAAACCCAGATAACTTGTAAAGTCTATTTAATCAGATGTAATTCGTATTACCTAGAACATTTTAATCATTTTAAGCCTAAGTTTATCATAAATAGTATTGTTACTAGGTATTCTTATAGTTATAGATATCTTCACAATATCTGATTATTGTGATCAACTAAACCAAGTAGTCAGTAGACAGGTATGTAGTAGGTTACTACTTGTGATACTATGTAGTAAGGAGGGAGTATCTACCAACTTCAAATAGATAATAGAGTTATCATCATCATCATCATCAGCCCATATATCGTCCCACTGCTGGGACACAAACCTCCTATAAGGGTTAAGGCCATAATCCACCATGCTGGCCAAATGCGGGTTGGCCAAGTTCTACGACGTGCCGGTTCTCAGACATGCCGGTTTCCTCACGATGTTTTCCTTCACCGTTTCGAGCAGTGGTGATGTAATCCACATGTGCAGATAAATAGAAAAAAAAAAATTCCTGTACGCTAGCCTGGTCTCGAACCCCGACTTATCGATTTTGGAGTTCGAGGTCCTCACCAATAAACCACCACTGCTAATAGAGTAATTATATTAATTTATTTTCAAGTTTGATTGGCTTTTGAAGTCGGTTCAATTGTTGTTAAAAATATTTTAGGTGATTATTGCTCATTAGAAACTGATTGCAGTGTTTATTGTGCTACTTCTCTAAATAGCAATGGAAGTCGATTATATGTTTGATAAATTTGAATGTCGTGAAATGAAAAGAATATAATGAAAGCTTAAATTGTTTTGTTGCATGCATTATTATATTTCCCTGAAGATAAAACTTTTGATGAAGACTACGAAGAATCTTCTTGACTGTTGAGTTTGTAGTAACGCCCTTGTAGACTGGTTTCAATGAAGCTCAGAGCCTCCAAGACCAAGGACTGTAATTATCCCTTTAACTGCTTACGATTATTAAAAAGCGATAACATTGTATATGGTGTTTCTCTGTTTGATTACCCGACCTTTATCTACGCCTGCAGTATGTCTGGGGATGGGGCAAATCATACGACCTATAATAAATTGCGCCACAAATTTGTTGTCTTTCGCCGCAAAATTATTTCAAAAGGAAACCCTCCTAACTCACACTAAAACTTGATGAGGATGAAGTTTGAATCAGGTCGTATTAATAAAAGTTGTTTTGGCAATAAACCCTTCCATACACAAACAATAAAACTACAATACGCATTAGTATAGAAATAGGTATTATATCAATTGGTTTTATTTTGTAACATATATACTTAGGCCGTCGGACTGCTCGTGCAGAGCCGCGAGAGGAAAGCTAGTTAAGTTATATAAATGATAATTGCTCTTCGAATTGATATATTGACACGATTCTATAAACTTCCTAGATTTCACATTTAAATTTTACAAAATTATGACACAGACAGAGATCTTTGGAACATTTTAATATGGAGTCTCGAAGTACAACAGTCGTATTGTACCTTGATATTTTATTAATATATTCAACCAAACAAAGCTATAAAAATAGTAGGAACTGAAAAGATAAAAGAGTATGCAATAAATGCTTTTACTTATTTCAAGCAAGTTAGCAAAAAAACAAGCGTCTTAAATACGAATAGAAGGGATTTTAATATCCTTAAGTAGTGATGATACTGGTTTTCCCTCTTATAAAAGACTTGCAAAGTAATCCCAAGAAGGCGTATAGATATCTTGCAAATCTGCTTGAGTCATCGCATCCTTTACAAATAAATAGGGTCCAAGAAATGTTTCAAAAGCGGTTTCCATCTCAAAAAAGGGATTTTAATATTAATTTATAAACAAATATCGATTGAAGATTATTTTGTTACACGTTCATGACGTTTTAATCTCGATATAAAATTTTCTTTCTATTATGCTTTGTATTTGATAATAACTTAATAATAAAACAGGATTTTTGTTTGTGATGTACTTGACAAAAAAATATCCTGCACAAAGTTTAAAAGCGACCACATAAAATTTAATGAGGTTTAAATTTAACGATGCTCCGTATTAAGGAAAATCGTACGCTCGACCTCCTACGAATAAAACAAATTACATCATAATACATGATTTCGACACACACACATGCACATAGACTTGATTTGGGTTTAATTCTGCGATTGCTTTATAACGTACTAGCTGCGCCCCGCGGTTTCACCCATGTAAGTCCGTATCTCGTTGGGATATCGGGGTAAAATGCTGCCTATATGTTATTCCAGTTGTTCAGCTATCTACATGCCAAATTTCATTGCAATCGGTTCAGTGGTTTTTTTTGCGTGAAAGAGCAACAAATGCACACACATCCTTACAAACGTTCGCATAATATAATATACGTATTAATAGATAATCCTACATATTAGTAGGATTATCAGTTTCGATTCCCGTTTGCTTTTAAGCATTAAAAGTCATGTTTTTATTCTCTATATATTGTCTTTGTTTTCGTCACTTATATTTAACTAGCTAATTAGTTTCTGTAAAATTAGCTGTGAGTTATAAAATAAAATAAAAAAACATTATAATTGTTCACTCAACTCAAGGACACATTGAATAGTGCTTAGGTACATATAGAATCGTATCTAATTATTACAAATATCACACCAATTTGTTAACCAATTAATTTTATTAATCTTTTAATAGTAATGCAAATCTCAATAAAACACTCATTTGAACAATAGATTCATATTTATTTAAAAAATCTCACTAATTGAGTGACTATCAATGGCACATAGTTCTGGAAATACGGAGTATGGTAAAATATTGTTAGGGGTTGTCCATTAATCACGTGATCTTTTTTTAGCATTTTTTAACCCCCC
>NC_052118.1:5872131-5887830 GCF_012273895.1 Zerene cesonia | reverse complement strand
TTACAACAATATCAATACATATCGAGTAAACACATTTAAAAGTCGTTTTATACATTTAATTCTTCTTAATCCTTTCTTCCCTTGATGTGTACATACTTTTTATGCTGAAAAAAAAATTTCCATTATTTACCATGTAACTTTTGAAAGCCAGAATACTTTTAAATATAAGAAAACAAGTAGATATTAATTTATACAAATAAAGTAAATTTGTTTTGGCTATGCTGATAGTACCTAATAGAGTAAAGTTCAACCTAACGATATCATCTTATCGAATATTACGTTTGATCCTTTCAGTAAGGGACAAACCCTGATAATATTATTAAGAATATTAACACCATAGTCTATTTGAGTTTCAAATTTAATGATAAGGAAAATATATAACAAAAATTGTGACCTCGGTTTAACGCGAACGGAACTGTTACTATCCATATAATATCTACACACAATGCTATAGAAATCTGAATATCTGTACAATACCATTGGTATCAACATATAAGCTAACGATGACAACGCTAATTCGCTACGTTTTAGCGAGACTAGCAATTGATTTAGATAGATTATACATCTTTTTTTACTGAGCTGGTGGTTTGGCTGCCACCACCGCCCATATTTGAAACGGTAGGACCGCTACAAATGCGTTGCCCGCTACAAAGCGGTGAAATATAAGCAAAGGATTGTTGACGGAAATAGAAGTATGGACAGGGAAGGGTGAGGAAAAGAATACGGGCCTCCTGCTTGCCCATTCTACGAACGAAACACAATAGCATGCTAAAATTTCACGCCGAAGGCTCGACTCTACCAGCAAGTTACTTACTTGAAATCCAGAATTATTTTTCGACTCATTATTGTCATCATTTTCTTCTGAAGAGGAAGATGAAGATGAAGATGACGAAGAAGATGATGAAGAAGAATCATCGTTAGTATTTCGACCCTGCAATGAATATTATTATAAAAACATAAGAGTATAACAATTTGTCAATACAGAAAAACCTCTTATTAAAAAAATATAGATGTACTACTTAACACAGGACGTTTTTATCCCGGATCAATCCTGGCTTTATTCATGGGGATCAATTCGATGATTGCGCATTTCTAATAAGTTTCTAAATGAAGCTTTAAAGACGGTACTGAGCTCTATTAGATCTTACAATTTTAAATCTATAATATCTAAAATCGCTACATACAAAAGTACTAATATTTCGAAAATGGAAAATAAACAAAATTAATAATGAATATGGTCGTAACAATTATCCGTATACTGTGAAACAATATCACTGCATCATGATAAAAAATATATAAAGCATCGCTAAAACATGGATTCAACAACGTTTCTCAATCCGCACCAAACTTAAAATAAAAATTTTGAAGTAGAAGTTGGGCAGGCATTCGTCATTATTGCTCATTAGAGCCGCAATCCAACCTCGCTTGAAGAAACTCAGCGTAACGCGAACGTTCTCTAAACAAATTGGAGTGTTTCCTGTGTACCTACTACTTCACTAAAAATACCAATGATCCTAGAAAGTATCCATTTTTGTAGTTGATGATTATGGGAACATTTAATTAGCCCTATCAAACACTAATATAAGTGATAAGCTAATATCAGTGATTCTCATATGGTTATTCATTAAGAGGCTGAGCTAGTCTAAACTTTGTCTACATCTCTACTTTTAATCGTTTTGTTTTATTTGCTGTACTACAAAACTAATTTTATTGCATACCCCATTGCAATCATTATCTTCCTCTGAAGATGAAGATGATGATGAAGATGAAGATGAAGACGACGACGACGACGACGAAGAATCATTTTCTTGACACTTGAGCTTGCGATTACCTCGTATTATGATAATCTGAAATGTTAATTTTCATATATTCAAAAGTACCAGTAAATTATGTTTATAAGAGGTTTATTTTATGACTCAGTCAGAAAGTTATTTCCATAAACATTATTTATTAGAGTAAATGTAAAATGGAATAAATCCACAGATAAATAATATAATTTTATATCATAGTGGTCTACTGGCTTGGTGGTTCGCCTGATGGTAAACGAGCCTCTGCATATATCTTGCCCGCTATTTATGGGTAAAGGATGATGAAAATATTGATGACGGAAAAAAGCGGCACAAATTGTTATTGTAACAAAACCGATAACAACTGAAAAGTGCATTTTTCCACTAAGAAATTGTTTATTTACGTACGATTAGCGTTAACGGTCAATTTGCATAAAAAGATCAATTATTTTTTTACGCAGATGCATTATATTACTGCAATCGTGTTCAATACGAATTTTATATGTACATTCGTTTTATATGTACTATACGTTTCATTAATCTATTCAGCTACTTATATCCAAATTACTTTTTAAAACTATTTTTTTTTTGTATAATGTACAGGCATATGTACATACATGTACTGCTCATATGCCTATAAATACTACTACTATATGCCTATAATACTACAAGTACAATAAACAAATCGGAAAAATATTCATTAATTGTCATTACCTCGTCACTGTCGTCATGATGCGAATGCCTTCTTCTGAAAAAAATTTAATCTTTTAGCTTCATTTAAAAACAGTCACGTATTATTCAGCATTAATGTTCGTAAATATTTTGTTGAATATACGATATATTGATTTATGTATGAAAAAAAAATTGTCTTATATACCTTAAACATACAAGGAGAATTAAGTTAAAGCGTATATTGATAACCAATAAACAAATAATGAAGATGGTATTTTCTTGTGTTTGATATTACTTTTTAAAATCTCACAAATATTTGTACGTACCTTGAAGGACTACATTCTACGAGTACTAAAGCAGCAACAACTGTAAAAGTTATAACAATAAAAGTATTCATTTCTTATAATTATACGAAACTGTTGTCTACTTCGAAATCACTCCTGACATAGACTAAAATAGATTTCATAAAGTGGACTTTTGAATAAGGCCTTAGTGATAAGAATTAATTTTGCAATTAACCCGTTTAGAGATGTAAGCCACGGATACAAATATTATTGCACACATTATTTAATTAGATCAATGTAAGTAAAACAGCATTGACATTTCTACATTGATGTTGACTACATACCTAGCCACTGCATATTATGAACACATGTTTTGTAAACTACGTGTTTACCTATGAGAAAGAAATAGCAATGAAGTATGAAAAGGGAAATATAACCTTTTTAGACAATTTTTTTTAAACAACAACATTTGTCAGTTAATGTTAAATGTCATGAATATTATCTACAAAGATAAAGAAGTTGATTAAGTTGGTTAATTAACTTATACGATAAAATAAATATTAGGTACGGAAATATATAGGTTCATAAAATAAAACAAATAGTTATTAAAAAAAATAAAAAAAGCAACATATTTAGAACAATCATATGAGAAGCATTATATGCAATACCTAGTTAGTTAATTATTTATATACCGCCTCCTTGGTACAGCGGTTAACGCGTGGGCGTAGAACCGAGGGGTCCTGGGTTCAATTCCCGGTGGAGACGCACAAAAAAAATTGTCTCGGTCTGGCAGGACACAGAAGGTTGATCACCTACTTGTCCGTAAAGAAAATCGATCGGTCAAACAGATGTACATCATCTGCCCCATACCCCACTAGGGGACACGGGACTTCACTTTTACTCTCTCTAATTATTTATATCAAATCCGTTCGGTTCAAAACACATTGAGATACGTTTCCCTACCAAACGATACCTCACATTGCCAAAACATTTGTGTAAAAATTTCTACTTTAAAAACCTTTAATTTTCAAATGCAACCTCAAAATTGAAGAAAAACTTTCACCAACCTTAGCTTTAATGTAAATACCTACGGAACAATGTGGATAAATTACTTGTTAATGCTTATCTATACTAATATTGTAAAGCTGAAGAGTTTGATTGTTTGAACGCACTAATCTCAGGAACTACTGGTCCGATTTGAAAAATTCTCTCAGTATTAGATAGCCCATTTATTGAGGAAGGCTATATGTATATATATATCGTCGTCATCGTCGTCGTCATCAGCCCATATATGTTCCCACTGCTGGGACACAGGCCTCCTATGAGGGTTCAGGCCATATATATATCAATTATACTCAATTCTTCTAAATCGACTTTAACAATTCAATCGTTCGAAGCGCGTGTAAAGCTGGAAGCTATTTTCCTTGTAAATATTTAGCCCTTAGCCTCTTAACCTCTATTTTAAAACCACAAAACCGATTTTCATGAAACTTGCTTTGATCGATAAGTTTGAGTCCGTACCCAATGAAAAAAAATCATTACTATTTACAAACACAAGAAAATACTAAAATGATTACTAATCAACTTGTAGTTTTTGAGTGGGCAAAGATATATACAACGCTCACGCCCTTAGCTGTTATCGACTTACATGCTGACCAAAAACTGTGCAATTCTGACTATATTACGTGCACATCGAATTAATAACCTCCTTTTTTTAATTGAGAAAATTTCCTCGTTAAATAAGCATAATTCACGAAGTTTAAACAAATAGGAAGTCGATAAATACTATCTACCGTTAATCAAATGGTCTAGTTAATTACATATTTTCCTTTTTGTAAACTAATTATAAAATATTACTTATCAGAATTAAATTAAATTAAATGAAGTTATATTATGTATCGGTGTGTCATGTTAAGGATAATAGTGTTATGCGAACTTTATCAGAAGCTCGAACGACGTTAATTGTGGTTTCCTTATATTATAAATTTGCGTATAATGATTCGTTTAATTTGAAGGAAAATCCTATGGAATGCAATGCATAACAATTAATATTATGCGTTATCATCGGTATCGTCAGAATTGTGTTTAAAATAAATGTATAAACTTATAAATGTATATAGCTTATAAACAATTCATTAGCAATATTTAAAACAGAAAATGGTACTTTTATGCAGTTAAATATTAATTATTATTAACCAAGTTCATTAATATATCTTTATTTAATTCACAATTTTTATACTCCTCGAATTAATATAGTACAACAGGAAAGCAGTAAAAATATTAAATAAATATTACGCGGGGGCTGTGAAATCTAAAATAAATAAATTAACCTTCTTCTATGGCTTTTCCCATCAAAATAATGCATAAAATTATATAGAAACATTTTAAAACGAAAAGCTAAAGAAAACCATACGACTTATATGTTTTTTTTAACACATTCTTTCCTCGTATCTGTTTAGTAACGTGTTTTGTAATCGTGTTCGAAATCCTAGCTCAGGCACAGAAAATAACTTAATATTATGTAAGATCTCTCGTATATCTTACATAATATTTAGTTCTATCTATCAAGCACTCAATTATCCTTACTACTGAATGATCCCTTGCAGTTCGGAGGTCTAAATTAACATAGTTGTGTATTCCACATTTACCTTCTGTTATATTTATTAAACTATATAAAAATTAAAAAGTAGACTTTTATTAAAGAATATATAATGATAATTATATGATACAATTCGATTAGAAAAATTATTCAAATGTGTAGGTATAGGATAGTTTGTCTGTTAAAGTTATCAATAGATAGTAATAATAAAAAAATTGTAACGGAATTATATTGATACAACAGAATATAATATATGTCTTCAAACAGGTCCGAACATAATAGGTAATAATAAAAATTAAGTTGTTTTTCCTGCCTTACACGCTATAAAATTACATAAGAGCATCGTCACGTTAAGTTTAATTCCAACAAGTTTTTCTAGACACATTATAAATAGCATCTCGTGGTGTTCAAATGTTTGATCGGTATTTATGTTTCGTAAGCATCATCGTGAATAAGGAAAATATTTATATTATTGCTAAAAATATTAAAAATTCGCAAATAAATAAAAGCATTTGTGATCAAGGTTATTATAATCTGGCGCTTAAAACTCGTTTCGATAGCGACACAGATAACGTATATTAAGAAATAGAACTTGTACAAAATTTAACATGTTAACAAGGGTCATTTGAGATAAATAATTTATATTGCCTTATATATCTTAACATAACTACTGTTTATGTGTATGCGTTTAATAAGACACTTACATTCCTTTCTTATTTTCCTCGTTCGTTCAATTTATATAAATTAAAAGCTAATGAAAAATGTTAAGCTCATAATAAGTTTCCTTTATAAAAACTGGTTTTGATTTTACATATTGCATATATGTTTTTTAATATGAGTCTTTGACAACTCTAAATTTTTATTCAATAAAGTGAACTTTGAAATGGTATTATAAATTCAACAGTGCGCAATCAAAGCGCCACTGGCCGAAGGAAAAAACCTTAGCAGAAAACTCGTTCTAACTTTTCCTATTTTTCTGCGTTAATTTCACCTGAACCCATTACACTTTACAACAATTCTTAGTGCGAACGTTTCTATTAGGATGTTTAAATTGTAATTTTAAATGACTTTTTGAACTTTGAGCGACAAAGAAATAGTAGAACATTATTAGGAACAAAGGGGACAAGATTTATAAAAGACCGATTGATTATTTATAAAACATTATAATGTTACTGTAGGTAATTGAACTCTTACGTATTATACATGATTTTGATATATGGAATCCATTCTAAATTACGTAATATACGACATCTACAATAAATCTAAACTATTTATGAAATAAATTTGTTTCTGTTTAAAAAAGCAAAATGTAAAATCGATCGCAGACTCAATAGCCAAAAAGATTGAAAGAAGGAACTGATATGAAATTGGTACTAAAGTTGAGCAATGAAATGTTAAGGGTGAATAAGTTAATTGGTCCCCCGAGCGTATCGGCGAGTCTCTTGTGGTACAGAGGAATGCATTTAAATTGGATTTTAAGAGTAGAAATCGCCAACGCTCCACCTCTCCGAGCCTTGTTAGAGTCAATCTCAAAGTTTACGTAAACGAATAAAGCTTCGCTGTGAAACTGGATTTATTGGTATCAATTGAAGATGTTTATGTGGTAGGTTCCCTTGATTTAAAGTCACAGTATACATATAACATATACAATAATTTTAATTAGATTTTCGACTTCCAAATAACAATATACCCAATGTTTTTTATGTTAGGTCTTATTTATTCACAGATTATAATCGAAATATAATAATACCACGTTTATCTGTGCGTAGTCTAAGAGAAGGGAAGCTGTTTTCTTTACGAGCTATTTCGCTTAGCCAATATTTCTCTGCGACAGTACGCGCTATCATAAAATAAAACGAAAAATTCCTGTTCACTTCCTTGAGCCACGGTCGTCATGAAAATCATAAGAGGCGAGATTTTATGATCACCGCGGACAATACGTATGGTTAATAATAAATACAATAAACATTTATATTGCATATGCAGTGGTCCATATTGCTTATGAAATAAGTTATGACTCTTAATGTCATGAGGTAAATTTTTATAATAACATAACATAACAATGTGTAATTTTAAAATAATCTGTTAATTTCTGAGTTAAATATCATGGTTAATCAATAAATGCAATATTTATGTATTGCATTATAGTTATTACTAATAAAATGCAATATTTAATACATTTGTATTAATTTATTTGCTCCTGAATTAATGACTCGATTGTTGATGGATGAAAGTATGTTTTTAGTATAAATATCAAATTTACGTATCATACATATTAAATGTAGCATATCAGGCTTTTAATTAAGTATGTTTTCTAAAGTACGTCCACATAATTTGGGTAGGAGCACGAGTCTCATACGACAAACGCATATATACTCCACCGATTGTGTCGCAGCGCCGCCCTCAATTGTTCTACATGAAAAATTGCCTATTCGAATTGTTCGCGAACAAATGCGTACCGTGCGGGTCATTACGTTTTGTTTTAAGAGTAAGTACGACAAAAAATTGCCGTAGTAAAAAGCTAAAATTTTTCGCTTCCGCTCTCTTTAAATGAGGGTACTGGAACGTTGTATAAACTCCGGCTAATTGTTACTGAGCCTGAATCTTTTTTTATTTTCATAAGAAACATTTCGTTTAACTGAAATCTTATTTGTTTGACAAAAGTATTGTAGGCCCCTGCAATCGCAATAGTCAATGAGATTGACCGTATAATTTTACATGAATATGATATCTCTAATTAGAGTTGTATATATTAGCCGTCACAATGGAAAATTTACCGAAGAGCAGGGTATAAACAGCAAGCATATTTCTATGTGGTTATTGATTTAACCCTGAAAATTCTTTATGTAGTCGATACAGAAGGTTTCTAACAGTACGTAATCTAAATTATAATAATTTTCAGTTTACGTATACATTTCTGATACAACTGTAATTTTAATGAACGTCTAGAATTATCCATAAATCTCTCTCAGTATGTAATCAATGCATGTTTAAAACTCTACATATAGGAGTTGCTGAGAGAGATGAATGGCCATTAATTAATTAAGCCTGGCCCTTGGTGATTACACCCTTAGGATCCATTACTTAATTAACATTACTCATGTGTTGATTTCGAAACAAGTTTTCAATGGAGCATTATCGATTTAACTGTCAAATATTTCCATCAAATACGTAACAAATGCAATATTTTTATCGCCTGTTTTCGATACTATTGAACTGAAGCTTGCTAACACCCTAAGCGTTTCAATTGACTCCGATTTCACAATAACATCTAAGTAAGAATATTAATTTAGCCTTTTTTTATTCAATTGCGTTATTAAAATCCATAATTGTGCGTTAATAACTGAATAATGAGTAGATTTCTAGGCTAGGCTTAATGGAGTGGCAAATTTTTGTCCAAACCATAAATCAGTTATACTTGAGAACAATCTTTCAGTATCCGTATTATTTTATTCCTTATATGCTATTAAACATTGATTTAATTATGTGCCTCAGATTTAATATAAGTGCTGTGGTTCCAAAAAACACTTCTCAATATGTTTAAATTTAATAAAGTCGAAACAAAAATGAGGTTTAAATACATAAGAATTTCCTTAAATAATTCAAAGTCAACCTAATTGGTTGTTATATTTTTTTAGTCTGGCAAGAAAGCCGTTCAGTAATCTCAGTATTAAGAATTATGCGTGACGAGGGATTTGTAACGTGTTTTTCGCGTATTTTTAGTCCGCGCGTCGCTTTCTAGCACCTTCTGGGATTCCATTCCGAAAAACCTCCATAAATATTTCTTAAAGTATTTGTATCTTCCTTAGGGTATCGTTAACACAATGCTTTCGTTTTTCGAATACATTTTCCGCCTGTGCTACTGAAATTGCCAAAAAAAAATCAAAAAGTTGGGTACATAGTACTTGAAATATATTGTTTAATTTGGTATTATACTAATCCTTTATCTAAATTTAAGCTCCTTGTAAGATAATCATTTACCAGGAAACCCATTAAATGATAGACATAGTTTTAAATGTAACTAATATAAATTTTCGCTATTGACCTAAGCGTACATGATCATGATGATGCAAACAATTTATTAACAACTACCACGCTTTGTCTGGTTAGAGTTAAAAATGAGCACATACCATTTGTTAATCGAAGGATCTATATTTGTTACACATTTTAGCGGATCCGTACGTTATAAAGACTACATAGTTCCAACTTCCTAGGGTCAAACAAGTTCATCACAATTCTTTCCTGCGAAACTAATTTAAAAATGGATGAAATAATACAAAATGAAATGAAAAATTCTATATATTTATTATTAGTTAAGGTGTATGTAATATTCAACATCGATACAATATTGTTGTATTATATGAATTTATTTTTTGTGTTTACACAGTTTACAGATAAGTAAAAATACGATATGTAGAGTTCAATTGTCATTTATATTTATCACCGCACTTAACACTCAAAATAAATCGCTGCTATCAAAATGCGATTATAGTAACTGTTTACAATCTCATAAAATAGCAGACGTCGCCAAATCTAATTTCAGAGGATAATAAACAAGCAATAAACAGCGACATTTTACAACCTATCCTATTATGTGAACAATTATTACAGTTATAAATAGGTAAGTAATATGTATGATGTATCTGACCTAATTACTTGCTTTCAATGTGTGCCGGAAACATTTCTTCTGATTTTGTGTTTAATTATTTTGAAATAAAAAAAAACTCCTTGTTTTCTTTTCCAATATAAACAAAGTAAAAAATTGCCAGTAGTTTAGTTACTAATTAGTATATTTTTGGTTGGCTCATATATGGTGTGTAATTGAAATTGCTGACATTTCATTTTTAACGAGACCATGAAAGATTTCTCTATATTGTCTCTATGGCCACATAAATAAGATATTTTATATTGTTTATCAAAAAATATTGGAAGAGAAAATATGATAAAATATGAAAGATATGATAATTGAAAGAGTGCCTATGCTAAATGTTATCCAGACACAAAAAGTTCTGAAGACTGTTATTATAAATTTTTACATTATATATCTACAGTGATATCAGTAATTATTGCAAATTTTAACACGTTTTTTTCATTATTCAAGACCGTCTTTTGGCAACATTTTAGAATGATATTAATAAATTTAAATTCAGAAAGTTGAATGAAAACCTCATTATTTTGAAAATAAAAAAGTATGCGTCCTATTATATACGATCTCGCTTTGATTAAAATAAGGAAACTTGTACCCTAAATTTTAAACGATTGCCATTGGTCGTTAATTTTTAAACATTACACATATTACAAAGAAATTGTCTTTATGATGAAATTTGAGGAAACAATAGCGATTATTTATAAAAAAAATATTTTGTTTCATTATACGATGATACGAACTGGCTTTATTAATACGGAACTCGGTGCATCCACACAAGTCAGTCTTCAAGTGTTGACAAAGCGGGAACACGTATGCTTAAGGATATTAAAATGAATCAGCTAATTATTATTTGTTGTTGTCTACTTTTTGCTTTATGTGTTGATTCCAGATCAGCTGAGTAAGAATTACAATAAGAAATATTCAAAACTGATTCATATACAAAACATATTCTCGTTCTAGGTTCTAATTTTATTGTGATTTTTAATTTTCAGCAGAAGCAACATTCATCCCGTACAAAAGTTGGTTAAGGTATATGAACATAAATAGTGTATAATTGTATTAATTAATCTTTATAAAACAACATTAACAATATGAAAATTTTGTGATTTTAGGTGCAAAACAGGTACAAAAGGGATTATTCATATGAAGAAATATTAAATAGACTTCAATATCCTGTACGTAGCTTGTTTAAATTTTATAGCCATAAGTATTAATTATTATAATTGTTTACTAGACTGTATCTGTAGACTGATCTCTCCTCGTAACCACGCTCGCTGTAAAGTGTTCGAAACGTCGGGTTAATAAATTAATGAATAAATCGCGTTTAAAATCCGTTAAAAAGTGTCTAATTTCTAAATGTATAATACTCGCTTAAAATCAAACACAACAAAATATAATATTATACTTGTTTTTTGTGTCGTTGCGGGCATCTGAGCTGATGGTACACCTTATGGTAAGCGATCACCACCACCCATGAACATTCGCCGAGGTAGTGTGTACGAAGCACAGAGGCATGCCCCTATTTTACGCCGATTTTGTGGGGGTGTGTACTTCCCCGGTGCGATCTGGCCCAATTCGTGCTAAGCTATTTATATTGACTAAAATTTTGTGGTCAGGTTCATTTAACTAACCATTAAGTCAAGAAAAATGCCGTTTAAATGCAGATCGGAAAAATGTATTCGGGAATTTGAGATAAACACAACCGCGCTAAAAGAAACTATCATTCAATTGAATTCACAACAAACGGCAATTTATTTATTAAATAATTGTATTGAATGATTGTTGTATGTCTAACATACCATTGATAAAACTTAATACGGATTTCGAATTTTCCTTTTGACAAATTTCATAATTCTTAGTTATCGACACGTACAGATATCTTTCTAATTTTGATCTCTTGCTAATATAATTGTAATATATGTTCTTGTTTGTTTTTCAGGAAGTGACAGCTACTAGTTATGTCAAAAAAATTATCGGTACTGGACCATTGGCCAACAACATTATTATGATCGGCTTTGGAAAGGACAATAAAAATTTTGTTACTTTTCTTTAAAAATACGACAAATGTAATGAGGTTTAAAATTATAATGAATATGAGTATTGGAATTGTAATTTATAATTTTAATAAACGTTTTATATGACTTATTTTTTATTTTCCTTTGTATTCCGCAAAATTAGTACAGATAATTAATATGCAACATGATGAACAGGCAACATAAATCTTCAGTAGACCATCTTAAATGGTCTTATGAGAAACAAATAATTGTAGTAATAACAAGAAAGATTGGATTGTATGTAACGATTTAGCTTAAAAACTACGGAACCGATTTCAAAGTCGCCAAATAAAAGCTATATTAATCCTGAGTGACATAGGCTATATTTTCTTTTGCTTCACCTCGGATTAATCCAGACGGAGCAAAGAACGGTTAGGTAGTAATAAAACGTCCATACAAAATAGTGATCTAACAACGCACAGCTTAAACCATTGGACGGATCGGGCTGAAATTTCGCATGCAGATAGACTTTATGACGTAGGCATCCGCTAAGAATGGACTTCAAAATGTGGTATTTGAAATTTAGCACAATATGATTCTCTTAATTATAATAATTTAACCCTGTTAATAATAGGTTTATACTTATACTGTATAAACTACTATCTACATATTACTGTTATATTTAAAGTATAAATTTTTCCTAAAATGGATTTGAAATGTGGAATAAACGTTTTATTGTATATCATTTATTTATTTTTTTATGTCATAGCGGGCAGCTGAGCTGGTGGTTCGCCTGATGGTAAGCGATCACCACCGCCCATAAACATTCGCAAAGGTAGTACCTCTGTGAATGCGCTGCCCGCTTTTATGGGGTAAGGGAAAAGGAAAGGATTAACGACTGGAGAGAAGGAATGGACTAGGACGGGTGAGGAAAAGGAAACGGGCCTCTAGTTCCTTTTTTGTGAGCACACACATAATTTTCAACTAAGCATAAAAAACTATATACGCCACTACCATCATTCCCTAAACAATTGATTAACAAATCCTTCAACCCTATTTTTCGATGGACTACTGTTCTTACATTGAAGATATACAATTATTTAGTTACCATGAGAATGATTACCCTTTACATGATAACTAAATAATGGTTAATAATGGTAAGAAGAAACTGCTAACTTAGCTTTTCCCGGGTTCACTTAGTAAAACCCAAGTTTTACCCAAGTACTACTAAATATTGGTTGATATGCATTTTTATGTACGATTTAGACATAATATATGGTAAATACTATTTACAAATATTTTAATAGCTTCGGAGTTAATAAATATCACAACACACCACATCAAACATCTGACATAACAAATGCTCTCATATGTAAAATTTACATGTATATTTCCCTGAAATTCGGTATAGGGATAGCTTACGCCTTTATATTATAACCCAACAACCATACACCAAATTTGACAATTGTATCTACAGATCCTATTGTTAAATTGCTGTTATATGAACAAACATTAGAAATTTGTCGCTAGCTACTTATCGGTCCCTAAAAATAGTAGTTGTGTTTCTTATTTCATTTTGAATTAGGAAATTTCATTGAATGTTCTCTCCATTGGGTTTAAAAAATTGTGACAAAAAAATTGTCTAGTAAATAAGAAAAAGCATCAGTTATCAAGTTTTAATAAAAAGGTATGTCATTTAAATTTATTTCTTATTTATGATAACAAACATGGATTTGTATTAGATCTTTTTGTGCTTGTACTTGTAGGAAATCTGTATGTAAACGCGCAGAAACTTATTTTTTACATTGTGTTTTTACTGTAATTATTACCCATGTACAATCTCCGAGTCTGAACACAGAACTAACTTCTGATACATGAATATTGGGTAAATCTAGTGGGATTTACTCAATTAATAGGTTTTTAGAGATTCATATATAGATAACAGATAATAAAAAACAAAAAGGTTAACTTTATTAGGTACTTATACCTCGCTCTCTAATTTAATTTTCCTATTCCATAACTACAATATAATATAGAACTGCACCCCATGCTTTCTAGTTGCAATGTAGCTATTGGCATAATAATACGTGCGATTTACTTTAAAAGATAGCTAGCTAGTAAAGACCCAGAATTTTGCTCTACGAGCATGAAACCGCGAATATGGGTTTTAAGATTCTCCACTTAAAGTTAGTTTGCAAATACAGTAAGTATTAGTTAAGGATTAACAATAAATAATAGGACTACTCAGAACCCGGGCGGTAAAAACTACACTGCAAGTAGATAATAGATATAAAGATAAAGTTAAATATGCTACAAATTTCAGACAAGACTTCAGCATTAGAAAAGAGTTATCGCAATATTACGTGATATAATAAAAGTAAAACGAAATTTAGAAGTGAAATATTAAATTAAATAACTTAATCTTACTTCGGCTAATGATAACATTGACCCTTGTGGTGTTGCAATAAATAATATGAAACAAAGCGCAATTTAGACTCGTATAACTTTATCAAGTGTTGACGGCTTAACATTATATAACGATATTATTTTCATCTCATATTCATTTTTCAGAATATATTAATGGTTTACAATATAATAATTTATATTTTACTATGTCATGTTGCAAAACACTAAATGTGATGGTGGCAACACCTTTTAAAGTTGCAAACCAGTTATTATTAAAATCATTTAGAAGTCCCCACTGACGTCTAAGACGAGGATAAACATCATACATGTCGTAAAGTATTAGTAGCTGTTATTCATATAGTGAAATAATATATTAATAAATAACAATATGAAAATTCTACTGATACTCATGATGTCTTTGTTATTTGTAAACATCTGCTATTCGAGATCGATGCCTTGGTAAGTTTAACTTTTTAATGACTGTATTTTATAGATTTAAAAAAGTCAAGTATTTACTAGTAAATTTTAAAGATAAATAGAACAAGTAATTTTATAATTGCCGTTCATTACTTGCAAGCAATTTTATAAAATAAACATTTCATAATTCACGACATTTATTAAAATGAAATGTAATGAAAAAAACACATGATTTGTATAGCATTCACATTATTCTATTTGTTATTTTCTAGGCCCGATTCCTGGGAGGAGTTTGAAGTAAGTATTTCATACTTTTAAAATATAGAAGGTAACAACCACAAGAGTCTGACTCTCGGACCATAATACTATTATTATTATCACTCATCTACATCATACAATCGAATTAATACCTATGTATCTTAAAAGGGGCTTGTAGGTATATTAAATAATATTAAAGCTCACTTACACAACTTTCCTTGTTTTTAAAATTAAATTTCTATCCCCAATTAGACAACATATCCCGTTAATAAACAAACCTCTCTTAGTGCTCGGAATGTGATATCATATAGTTTTGAGTCTGCCTCGATAAATGAAATATCAGACGGAAAAAACTCATTTTTCTTTTTAAACCAGAGGAGCAAGCGCCGAACATTATTCAGAGCGTTATCGTATTCAAAAATGGTACCACAAAAATTTTGAACACGAAATAATATAATTATGCTTATAATAGTGGTGTGTGTAGTTACTTATCATCTTGGTACCATGCGATTGAAAACAATAACTTATCAGATAATGATTTATGATACTTAATAATATACTTAAATAACACACATACACAGATAGTATCGCATCAACCAGTTTGAACCAAATTTATTTCAATATGTTTTATACA
>NC_052118.1:5851343-5871131 GCF_012273895.1 Zerene cesonia | reverse complement strand
GGTTAGGCAAGATACGCAGGTTCGAATCCTGCCTCGTGATCAAATTTTTTCTATTCTTTCAAAATTTCTCATGTTTTATACATATTATCTTATCCTATGAAGACATTGAAGTAACGTCCATTAATTGAATTCCATCAAAAGTAATTTATATCGTGCCATTTAAATTATGCTCAATTCAACATTCCCCTTTTTAATAAGTCAATTAAATGATAAAAAAAATGCTTTGCCATCCAACTCCGTAAACCAAATTACTAAAAAACTACCGAATTACACAACAATAAATGAAATATAAAAAGCATTTACATGGTTGTTTTAAATAATAAATATCCAATAATCTTTTTCAGGTTGACAAAGATGGCTTTCCCAAAGGCTGGTTTTTCGGCAAGTGCGATGGATGTAGAGTGACAAACATAGGAAATGGACGAGAAAACACTAACACTGTGTATATAAAAACGTAACAATGGATTTTTAAATAAAGTCTTTTAGGACCCGATTTCACCGATAATTTCGAATGCAATCAAAGTCATAATACAAAATGTGTTTTAACGCGATGAAACTGAGTTCGTTTTGAGGTGAAATAGGTCCTTAGTGTTAGAATTTATTTTATTATACATTTAATATACACATTCAATATACTACTGTACACACTAAATACTTTAATGTTGTCTTCTCATAATACATACATTTTACTAAGCGTATTATTAGTTATTATATAAACCAAGTCGTATAAAATATAATTTTCCATTTCCATAGTATTTTATTTTTCATCGCTTCGTATTCAATAGCTCAGGGTTCGTGATATTAAACAATATTATGTAAATAAGTTTTTGTCTTTTTTTTTCTTTTAAATACTATCTTTCTTTTAATACTAACTATCCTCCCGCGGCTACACTCGCGAGGCACATTTGTACTTCGTTGATTTTCTAAGACGAAGCAATCTCATCGTCATCTATTTAGTCAGCAAACTATCTATTTCGAAACTAGTATTCTCCTTAAAATTATATCTATAATAATTTAAGAAGTATAGAGATTTAATCTAATTCATTCACAATATTGTATCACGCAACAGAAACCTGGTTGTTTTATGCTTCTTCGTGGGACAATTTTAATGCTATCGTGATTCCCTGACTGACTGATGATGCCTGGATGTCTTTAGTAACCATATCTATACAACAATTTATAAAATTTAGTACAAAAGACTTGAGGCTGTTTTTAATTAGAGCAATTTGCTTTACTAGAGAAAAACTAATGTTTTCCTCCTAGAGTTTCGCCTTATTGTAAGCGAATACCACGAACGCGAACAACACGCCCATGAGCATTTGCAGAGTTCGCTTCAAATTCGTTGCCCACTTTTAAGCGGTACAGGATAAGGATTAACGATGAATATAATTGAATGCACGGGGAAGGGTGAGATAGACTGGGAGAAAGAAAGAGAGAATCACTTGGAAGAGATCTTCTGTGGGGGTAGTAACATGAGTACCATGAGTAACATGAGTACGGCTAGACCCGACACTTGTAGCTTCGATAACAAACTGTACAAAATATTTATCTTATTCTGTGATAATTTAGCTAGTTTCTTTCCGAAATTCCCAATCGTGGAACGTATCATATAACAAAACAGTAAAGAAACTGAGTCTGTACAATGAAGATATTAAAAAAAAATTGGAGTTTATGTGTTTGTTTGTACATGCTAATCTCCGGAACTACTGGACGGATTTGAATGGATGTTTTTTATATATAGATATTAAGTCTGGGCAACATATGAGCTACATTTTTTTTGGAATCTGGAACACCTTATGCGGAACCGAAAGAGGCCACATAAAAAATAAGTGATACAAAAACTGTACTGTAACAAAAATTGTTTCATTAGATGACCAGTTTCTTCTGAGAGTATAACAAATATTATTCAATCTGATGGGTATTTTCTGTTATATACTTATAAAAATTGATAAAAAGATTTGACACTTCGAATGTGGAACTCCAAGAGTCCAGCTATAATAGAACATAATTAGAAATGGGTGATAGATGCCTCGATGTCTTAGCAAAAGTATTTCAGTCTGATGGGGATTTTCTGTTGACTTATAATATTCGTGATTTGTAACATTGTATAAATCAACGATATAAGCAGAAATTGAAATGCAAAGTTTCAATATTAAATATTAGGGACGATCATAAATGCTTCTTAGTATGTTACTAACCAACAGTTACACCACGATCTCAAAATGAGAACAGTTTAAGACGAAATCAATCATATAATAAGCTCCTACAGAAAAAGACTCGATAAACATCCGAACATTCTGGTCGCGGATTAAATGAAATGACTCTAAATTCATAAGACTGAAAAGAATACTCCTGTAGATTTATGATACAAATGTATAATGACGGGCACGCATCAATGGATCGTCGCCCTAAAAGTCAACTAACACGTCCATGATAATTTGTTGAATTATCTTCTGGAACAGATTGAATTAATACATAAATAAGAGCGTTTTCTTGCAAAAGAAAATGGGCAGTAGTAGCGCTTACAATTAGGCGACCCATCAGATTCATTGTCGACAATGACCATCATCATACGTATATAAAAACCCCATTTATCATTTTAATAGATTATTATAAGCCACCAATTACACTCTACCGCCAATACTGCAGCTATTAAAAAAAGTAATTCTTATATCGCTTTCATAATTTGTATATTATGTAATAATGGTTAAAATAAATAATATTTCTTTCATTATTTCATGATGCAAAATAGTCGATGCGATGGTGGTAACACTTTGTAAAGTTCCCAACCAGTGGTGTATTGAAATCTTTATAAAATTCTCAGGACGATGATTAAAATCGCACATGTTAAATCGCCGGAAAGCCCACATAAACATACAGTTACATACAGTGAAATAAACTTCGATTCATCTATACATATAATAAATCTGTAGAAAAGTCATTTTTGTACATTGAAAAAAAATAGCCAGTGTGTGTAAAGAACAGAACCCATTTCCAACATTTTTGAAATTTTTGTCTGTTTGTCTGTTTGTTTGTGCGCACATCACGTAAAATCTACGAATTAAATGCAGACAATGTTTACATACAAAAATTATGCGTAACTTGAGGTATAACTTAGTTTTTGTTTCATCGAAATCGGTTTAACTCATGAAGAATCTAATGATACTCATGATACTTCTCTTACTATTTATACACGTCTGCTATTCGTTCCGAAGCAGAAGTAAATTAAATTTTTATTTTATTTTCAGCGCTATGAATCGAACTGCGTTAAAATCATGCTTTTTTTAATAAATTTACTATTTTCTAGTTATTGCGATTAATACTTTTCGGTTGCTTTTCAGTGCCTCGTAGCAGCGCATTTTTGCTGTAAATTATTCTACTAAGGTGTTGAAATAAACGATTTTCTTTCTTACTTTCCTTCTTAGCAAGTCTAAAACCTAATAAATATACATTATACTATAACCAATGATTAGGGAATAATGACAGATTTGTTTCACAGTTTAATAATTGAAATATATATCTACACTAATATTGTAAAGGAAGAACTTTCGTATTTTTGTATGTTTGTAACGTTTTCACCCAAAATCCACTGGTCCGATTGCAAAAATTAATTCACCATTACAAAGCTGCAACTTCACTGAGTGACATAGTTTTTTTTTGGATATGCTTCGAATGAACAAATCGATTTAATATTTATTTATTTATTTTATTTATTTTTTAAACAATATATGTAGCTATGTGGTACAATGGTCCGGATCACAAAACGTTGAGACAGCTATCTCCTTCTCAAGATCGATTTGAATATCATTTTTAAAACGAATAAATGTTTAAGCTTTATAATATTTATTATGTTGACTGTAATAAAATTATCGAATGAAATTATAAATCTGAAGAAGTCGTATATTGCTCTTAAATGAGTAGAGTAATAAATATAATAGTCATCATCATCATCGGCCTATATATGTTCCCATTGCTGGAGCACAAGCCTCCTATGAGGGTTCAGGCCATAATACAAGCCAGTTTCCTCGCGATGATTTACTTCACCTTTCGAGCAGTGGTGATGTTATCCACATGTGCAGATAAATTGAAAAAACAATTTATTTCCTGCACGCTCGCCTGGTCTCGAACCCCGACTTATCGATTATAAAGTCCTCACCACATTTGTGTTTGTGTTGGGAGTTGTTGAGTGTTATTTGTGTTGAAATATTTATTAACTATACACATAGTTGACCGCCTCCTTGGCACAGTGGTTAACGCGTGAGCGTAGAACCGAGGGGTCCTGGGTTCAATTCCTGGTGGGGACGCACAAAAAAAAAATGTCTCGGTCTGGCAGGACACAGAAGGCTGATCACCTACTTGTCCGTAAAGAAAATCGATCAGTGAAACAGATGAACATCATCTGTCCCATACCCCAGTAGGGGACACGGGACTTCCCTTTTTATACACATAGTTGAGAAAATTATGCAAATTTTTAATTTAAGTGAAGTATAGGATATAAAAGGCTGTGGCTAATTAATATTTGGTATGGTGGGCTTTAATTCTCTAACTTTATCTACGATTCACCAAATCGTACCTATCATAATCGTACAAACCGTACCACAAACCTTCGTAGTACTATAAAAGCGCAGGTACTTGATGGAATGTAAATTCCGTTTACTATCTGTTTTTTTTTTTAATATTAAATCGTAAGCGTAATAAAATTGTTTTTGCAATAGCAACCAAATGTTTGGTTATCACGGAAACAAGTACATTTTCCTGTAGTATATAATATATAAACTGTTTGGAATATTAACATTCATTATATCTATAGACTCGCCTCATTAAAGGTCTAAATTAAAATTATTTTATTACCGAAACAATGAAAATACTACACATATTAGTGATAACGCTTCTTTTCTGTGTAAGCTTATATGAAGCACATCCAAAGTAAGTAATAAACCCGTTGGTAAAAGCAAACCTAGTCGGTGTACTCCAGAACACTTTAGGTTAATAAATATTCTGTTATCGATACTAATATTATAAAGCTGAAGAGCATTATTTGTTTGTTTGTTTAATTTGTTTGAACGCACTAATCTCAGAAACTACTGGTCCGATTTGAAAATTTTTTTCAGTGTTAGATAGCCCATTTATTAAGGAAGGCTATATATATATATCACGGGCGAAGCCGGGGCGTAAACAGTGATATAAAATGAGTAAGATCATATATTGATAATTAATATTGTCGCTATATTTCTTCCTATGTAATTATGTCTGGGCGTAGTACGTATGTATACTTTTCTGTTATTTTTGTGTTCGTCTCGTATATATATAAATATTTTTTAGCCCTTTGCAAGCATCATTGTTTTTAATAAACTAATTTATTATTTTTTTTTACTTTCAGACCTTTCACTTATGTAAGTAATATAGTTTTATCTTCTTATTTCTATGTGCAATTATCCTAAGTATAATTCAGTTACATTGTAATAACACTGAATATGTTTATGTTTCAGTCCGAAAGAAGGGAATGTAGGCGCATATATATAGGAAATGGTTCACACAACAAAAACAGTATATATATAGATAACTGACGAAACCACTCATCATCAGATAAGTTCTTAAAGCCACAAGAAATGGTGAACATGATTGTTTGTATTGTTGTACAAATGCTGGAAACTAATATATCATTAATATCATTATTATACCGTCTTTTCTTTTAATAATACTGTACAACTAATAAATATAGCGCTGTGGTGGAATGGCCTTGACGGACTTTGAAAATAAAAACTCCAATGTACTTAGGAACTAGTTAAACAATTACTTAAATTGAATAGCATGCGCCCCATAACCAATTTCACTTCATATTATTATATTACCTAACGAAATTATGATAATTACTTTAAATGTTTTTTATTGCATTGTTGTATTCGCAGACCTCGTCTGCGAAATCACCTGACATTAACATTGCGAAAATATTTTCAACAAATGAGGCCATTTACTCGGGAGTCAAATGTAACAACTTTCGTAATTACGATAACCATTTAAATAACCATTACCAATAATTACAGTTCGATTATAGCTTTATATCGTCCTATAAATTTGTTGTGTTTTTGAATGGCGTGATATACATTTTCATAGACATACAAAGTAAAAATAAGAACTTACTTACAAAAAAATATAAAAAATAAAATCTTGCGTTAATAATGACTTTCTCATTTTTCCTTATACTTTTAAATTCATTTTTTCTTTCCTTTAAATCAGAAAAGTAAATTATTATAATAATCAAGTTTGTTGATCAAATATATACTAAATAATGGTAAATTTTTAAATGTAAGGTATTTTAATTTAAAAAGACTCCCGTGTAATGGAAATCGCGCCTACCGCCCCTGGGGCATCCAAGTCTCGCTATACAAAGAACGGAACAAAAAGTTTTCACCGTCACATGAACATTGTAATGCTCGCCCTCACATTGAAGTTCTAAACTCTATACAAATGAAAACTCTAATCCCTACAGTTAAGTTCTATTTTTGATTTACAGTATATATAAAACTTTATTTTTTATTACACGTCAGACTTTATTTTTTACTTTTATTAGAACTTTATTTTTTATCTACTAATTACCGTCAACGGTATGTTATTAAAGGCATTTAAATTCAAACACAATTGCAAATATATCAGATATAGTTGTATTCGTCTATAATATACTTTTGCTTGAAGATATCTAGGTATTAGTAAAGTTGGTGGTCGCTTTTATTTGACCAAGCAACTCAATTGTCCAAGGATTACGGATAGATAGAATATGATGATGATATGGCGTATAAAAATCTATGATTATAAATTATTTTAAACACAAATTTAACATTAAATGGGGATATTGTTTACACTTCTTGTATTCCCGATATCGAATGATTATTTGTACAGGGGAAAAAAGTTATATCTTGTATCCCGTGTTAGAGCATGGCGAAATAGATCAATCTTTATCATCGATTCGATTTAAATAGACGATCGTTTACGGGTGTAACAAGAAAACGCTCAACAGATAACAAATAAAGGTATTATTTATAATATGTGTTAGTTGAACTTAAATATTTAAATTTGAATAAAATACAATATTATCTTTCAAGGATCCCTGTATCAAATCTCGAAATCACTTCTTATTGTTGTCTTTTGTGTTCGGGCTCGCATTCGTTTTCCATCGCACACCATTATTCACATTAAGTGGACAGATCTCGGGTCAGATCCAGGCACAAGAAAAGCACAAAAAGTGCCCGCTTTATCCGAGCATGATAAATCTACTTCAAATCCGAGAATAGCGTCTTTTATGAAGGAAATTGAAATAAACCGACCGTACGGATAACGGCTAAGTAAGAAGATCGGGATCCTTTATTCATATAGGTAAGTCACTTTGATTCATTAAAATTATATCAACATACGTTTGTTTACCTGCCTATGCCTAATGCTGTGCCGACTTAGTCAGTACGTCGCAACAATATACACAAGTATAAAACAAAATTCACAACACCTACAAGAAAAAAACTTAAACGAATAGAAAATGTACATTATTTATGGTGTGCATATGACTTTAAATGGTTGTTTATAAAGGAGTTGTCTTGTGAACTAACAAAATAGCATACAGTGTTGGGGAGGAAAGTATCTTACACATGATGATGACGATGATGAGACGACGATAATGTACAACATATCATGTGGAAATATTAAGAAAAAGAAATTTTAAACTTATTTCGTTTTCTACACAAATGCCTACAGCCATTTCTTGACAGGGTACAATTCTAAAATAGGAACAAATGACAACAATTTCCCATCAAACACTAACAGAATCGCGCCACAGAGTTATCGAGTAATTAAAGCAAAAAAATATCCAACGAATTGAGTACCCCTTACTTTTGAAAAGGAAACGTCAGTTGAAAATACGCAATTTACCATGTTTCAGATTATTTACTTATGTTATGTTTCGATATCGCAGAAGAAAGCTAGTTAAATTAGACCCTAAGTATTATAATAATCGACGAAAAAGACATTATCAGCCAGGCAAAACGTCATGAGCCATCTCGCGACTATTTCAATAAACTGAAACTGAATAGAAGCGCCCTCTACGCTTGCATCATAATATACTTAAGTCTTCTTAAATTATATGAAACATTCAATAGATAGCGATAATACAAAAACGCTAACGTGAACGAAGAATTTTTAGGTATAGGGCTCGAGCTTTTATTAGCTTTTCATGTTTATAAGGTTAAATGTATCTGAGACTTCCTTGAGAATCGATTTTAACACACTTTATAAAAACAGATTCAATTTAAACTTTATGCATTTAGCAAGTTAGTCATCGATGACAATTTATTTTATTCAATTTATTTCAATCCTAATTAGGCTCGTAGAGATTAAGTTATTTTATTAAATTATCTAAGAATATGAGAATTTTAATTTAGTATATAATTAACGTGTTTTTTTTATAACTTTGTTACCGTCCTAGTACCTCGTAAAAGAAACAAGAAGTAATAGCCAATCTGCAGCTACTGATATAATATAAAGTAATTAATTTGGATAAGGATTAAAACCAATTGGCTGAGTAGTTCCTGAGGTAGCGCGTTAAAGCAAACAAAAAAACTTTTCAGATTTATTTATTACTTATATAGATTAGTATCAGTATAATATTATGCATTTCTCCCCCGCTTAACGGACAAGTTAAATAAAGAAAAACCGGCACTAATTCTTTTGTTGTCCTTATGTTATCATTAACTACTATAAATGGTTAATTATAATGTAAAGTTGACACGACGCCTTCATGTGAGTAGGATTTTGTGGTCACATTTGAACAATTTCGATTTTCCTTATAAATAATGTTGCAAAATCACGCACGCAAAAAGAACCAAATAGTTCGTATACGAAAAAAAAGCTACTCACGAATACTTACGAATGTGTTATTGTATAAGATATCATTAGGTTAGGAATAGGTTTCAAAATGTATTAGAGTAAAATAAATTTGTTGCTAAAATAAGCATTTGACGAGATATACTCATCTAAAGTCCTAAAATATAACAACTGTATCATCTTCAAAAATCCACCAAGACCAAAATTTTGTAAAGCGCGAGCGTATATAATTATTTTATTTTTGTAATATTGTTACACTTAACCCTAATTCCATATTTATTACTGAAGCCAAATACATATTGTAAACGTTGTAATATATTAATAATATACTAAATTATAATGTAATAATCTTTTCGACTTATCAAACTGAATATATTGGAACATAATATTTTATTATCCTATACCGCAGCAATACATTTACCAAAGCTCTTGTTTATACACATATGTACCTAATCAGGCACTTCAAACCAAGTGAGAACAAATAATAAATTTTGTATTATGTATTCAAGATCGAAAATATTCCAAAAGTGTATTTTCATGCAATAAAAGAACTATGACGATATCAAAGATTATGTTATGTACTTTTAATGGTAAAAGCCAAATCTACGTTATGTTTCTTATGAAATAAGTTTTCTTCATCTAAGATGAACTTTAGCTTTGAGCTTTATAATTTACAATCAAGGTTTACAAACATAACGAACACAATTGGGAAATCACAATATATGTTATAGTTGTGACAAATAATAGGATTTTTGCTTCGCTACATACGCATTTGAAATTCATATATTAAAATGTTATAATAGAGGCTAATTTCAATATAGTTGACTTCATCAAAAGCATTAATAATAAAAAATCGCTCTTTGCGCCATCATATTGCCATATTGTAGTAATATATCATTGATGACGTCTGACGTGATGACCACGCTAGCCATCTATTCAAATACTATCTCATCGCCCCGGCTCCACATAAGTAAAATAAGGCGGACGGTTTTTGTTAGTTTTTTTTAACCGAAAACATATGCTGTTGTAAAAATACTTTATCTATGTGACGCAGGCTAAGTTTTTTTTTGTATTTATCGTGGGTAAAAATTTCTTATTCTATATTTTATGTTTGAAAATTTTAAATTTAAATAATGAAACGAGCTAAGGTTATATATGTAACTGCGACTTATGGATATTACATATTAATAAACTAGTTCAGTATGCTTATAAACTGGTTACATTCATTTGATGAACAAAAAAAACCCAGATACGTAAGCAAAATCATATGTCATCAACATACGTATGCAACATAATATTATAAATCTTAAGACAGTTATATATGAAGTTTACGTATATGTTCGTGCGTAATATGAATATAAAAATCAGTTTATCCTCGTCGCTCCAACTGTGAAGACGAGAAAAGACTTAGCATTTAAAAGAAAATAATAAGAATTGTAAACACCATGAATCCGAAAATCGCTATTATTTTTGTGTTTATCGTAATCGCATCACTTGTAGAAGCCAGACCGAACCTTGAGTAAGTTATATATAATAGATCTTTACAAACTGTCCAAAAATTTAGATAAGTAACATTTATTAATATTTATAAATTATTTTTCGTTGAACTATACTGTAGAATGAGATGAAATGAAAACTAAATGAGAAATGTATTATGTCGATAATTTACTTTTCCCAAACGTCCCTTATGTGTACTAACACGTAGTTTTTAAATAAAAATACCAAACTGCCGGATGCCTGTTTCGCAACCTCTTGCCTTTACATCGATAGATTTTAATTTACCGAAAAGTGGTGATTAAATTGCATAAAACAGTATTAAACGGACAAAAATTTCGATAGATTTCAATCTCGCGATAGCCACATACATGAGCTTTCACTCATTTTCACTGAATTTAAAAGTGCTTGTTATTTTTAGAACAAGTCAACAAACTCACAACAATCCAGAACAAAATGACGGGGTGCATAATCTAGAGGTACGTTATTTTAATAAATCTATTTTATAATAACAATTCTCGCTTTCGGAACCTTTATTGTTTTATGTGTGCATTGAATAGAAATCGTAGAAACAGAGGAAAGTTGTATATTTTTGTATGTTTGTAACGTCTGCACAGAAAACTACTAGATTTTAATTTTTTTTCACAATAAGAACGCTGTAACTGTTTAACATAACACTGTTTAACATAGGCTAGACTTACCACGAACGATGCCGGGACGAAGAGCTAGTTTAATATAATTTTCAAAAAATGCACGTAGCGTAGCAGATTTGTGACTTACAAGCTGTGTTTTTGATATTAGTTTGTTTAAAAAACTATTAAATATAGTAAAATAAAGATATAGATAGATAAAAAAGATATAGTGCTATAGTATTGAAGAAACAATGAACCAAAATTACAAATTATCTATTACATATACCTAAGCCGCGACGAATGTCATTATATAACTGTCATTGTATAACAATTTTAATAAGTATAAAAAAAATTAAGAATACACACTTCATTATTAGCTACACACTTGTATAATAGATGTTTTGAGTATTTTTGTAGCATGTTTTCCTCTAACCTTTACGTTTGTAATAGTAATAAATTAACAAATTTTATAGAACTCGTTTTAAATGCATAAATAATTATATGAAATGGAAAACTTAAAAAAAAAACTTTGCGATGTGGGAGTGGATGGGTAACAAAACATGGCATTTAATACAATGATTTACCAACCGTAAAAACTGGAAACAGTGATTAACATGCGCTCAGTAGTTGTCGGCACGTTAAGTATACATCTACCTCTATTTCAGAATAATTTGTACTTAATATAGTCAACTTATAGAACTTAGGTGATGTTTCAAATGCTTATTCTAGGTTCTAATTAACGTACATAGTAGGTAGATACTTTTTTAGATCAACATGTAGTTCATCAACAAATTACTTATTATGAAAATAATAACAAAATAGATCACTATATATATTGCATATATTAATATGTGAGCGAGAAGTTAGACAACGGCGCAGTGTCATGATGCGCAGCGCATTTAAAATACGTATCTAATTACTATCTACTGGATATTTTGTTAAAATAATGAAATCAGAAACAACTGTTTCAGGCTAAACTATAGAGAAAATTTAAGGGATAATTGCTATATAGACTAATAGCGTCAATGTTTACTTACTATATTGTAAGTGTATATTATACTGTTTTTTATAAAAATATTGAATATACAAAAAAACAACAACACGAAATATATGTACTCAAATGTAAGCCGGAACGGCTATAGTTTATAAGAAAATATAAATATATGTGTCGAGATATATTTTCCTGTTCAAAAGAACTCGAAAAGTGTATAAACAAGATACTCTGGGTTTACTCGAGTGCAGCGGGGTAATTCACTGTACACATATTTCCCTGTAAGCAACCTTCAAACCGGTTGTTGTCATTTAGCCAATCTTGTTATTTTTGCTTTACAAACTTTATAGTCTTTTAACTTTAAATAATTTGTAATCCTCTTCTCCTAATAATACAAAGTGTTTCATTTAATTTGATTTTGATTATTGATTGAACAGTATAAAACATAGATAATTTGTTTGAGTATCTGTTTCAACGCATTACAACGGTCAAAACTACTTTCCCTGACACGTACTGTTTCAAAATAGTGACTTAAGCTACTCTTATATTTAAAAAAAACATATTAACTCGTTATTCATTTTTTTTTATTTTATAATAGCGGTCATGAGATACTTAGGTGTAACATTCTTTTATTTATTTATTTTTTTAATCAGAACATTATTTGCATTTCAGTTACCTAGAATAAAACGAGGCTCCTATTTTACTTTTGAAGAATCCAGTAGTAGTCATCAAGTAAGTAAATTGCACTATTTCACTAACAAATCCCATAATCATATTTCGTTTTACTTATCACACATTAAGGAATATAATATGGCTGTGATTTAATATTATAGTTGTATTAGTTTTATGTGTTAAAAATGACAAAATGCATATTTTTAACTGTTAAAGCTCTATAGAGCTTGCAAGAAACTCTATAGTTTATCTGAATCATAAAAATTTTATAATTTTAACAAAATAATAATAAATCCTTGTGTTATTGATGTATTTTACTCTCCATTTACAGTCCTCTTCATCGAGTTACTACAGGAAAATATCAAGTTCAGGACCAATAGCCAAAACCTTGGTGTTGGCTGGAAATGGACGATATAATTCAAACAACTTCCATTTCAATAAATAAGAGTATTTTTTAAATTGTAGGTCAAAAGCTTTGAAAACTGCCCTCGGAATTGATTCAAAACCCGAAATATATAAAATGCAAGCTCACGTAGGATTTAGAGCGTTCACTAAGAGTTTTTTTAGTTTGTTTTGTTAATAGTGTTATTTGTCTAACATACAAACTAAGGTGCATATATCTTTATTTGTGTGCAATTTTTTGTGTTGAAGAAAAAGTAATTGTCAAAATTGCCGCTATTAAGAGCAAGGTAACGTACTGATAGCTATTCCCTAAAAAATAAATGTACTTTGTTATGATAAATAACGTATTACGAAAACGTCATTTATTCATGTGCAAAATATTAAATTTATTTGTAATACATAATATTTGTATTCTTTCATTTTTTCCTATATTGAATGATGAATCAAATTAAATAATTATGTACGTATCTTTTATTGTGTAATAAAAAAAATTAAATATAGCTCACTTCTCAGTAATATCTCAGTAATATGTATGTGTAGGTACATAGAATTGTGTCCGAGAAAATTATGGTATGCCCGATAATATTACGGGTAGCTGGCCTCCAAGAATGAACAGTTTACACAAACATTACATTGCTGACTATAATATACCTTTTGTGAATAAGTTTTGCTATTGCAATCTTAAATGTTTTGTGGAAATAAAAAATCTAGTTGTTGACGAAAAGTTACAGATGTATGTAAGAGGAATCGATATGACATTTATGTACCTACTTGACCAGATGTCATAGCGTGAAACTGAGCTGGTGGTTTGCCTGATGGAAAGCGATAACCACCGCCCATGAACATTACAGAGGTAGTGCCTCTGCGAATACGCTACCATACAAAACACAATAGCATGCTATTATTTCACGCCGGTTTTCTGTAGGGGTCTACTACTTCCCCCATACGAGCTGGCCCAATTCGTGCCGAAGCGTGCTCGACTTCCACATACAAAATGTCATCAACTCCATGCACTCACTCACACTCCATGCAGTATCTTCTTAAATCCAGGATGACATATTCGATCTCAGTAATATCAATATAAAGCAAGACAAAATTGGGTATGTGAGAGAGAGAGAGAGTGTGTGATGCCAATAATTTAAAAATTATGTAAGAAGAAGAAGAATATTTTGCTTCACCATTTCAAAATGGTGGTGGAAAATTAAAATATTTCACGATAAAAATTATAAGTCCGAAGTCCTCACCACTGAGCCACCACTGTTACTTATATTATTTATATTTATCATTAAAAACTAATTTTACTTGTATCGTATTATTTTTAAATTATAGCTTGTTACCAAACCCTTGGTACCAAAGCTCGATCGCCTCTTGTCACCTTACCTGTGCCATAGTAAAAAGCTTATACGCTCTCAAACTTATATTTCTTGACAATCCGATAAAAAGTTATCGTTATATCTCTTCTTGTGCTACATCGAAGGAAATATGTATTAGAAAAAAAATAGTGAACCAAGTTTATAATATAAAACACATTTGGTTCGCTATTCATGATCCGGGACAATTATCTCCGATGTCCTTTATTTTGGTATTTTAATGATCATGATTATATTGTGTGAGTTACATGTAGTCCCAAACGTGCCAAAAATTAACACAAAGGGATAAGTTAATATTAATTAAGTACCTAATAACATATCTACTATGACATACCTAGTGTTTCTAAAACTTTCATCGTTTTACCTTACATGCACTAAACCTAGAAATGGCATACAAAACGATAATGGGAACATCATTATTCTTATCTATAATTACTTATTTTATTACTATAATGCTAAGTTGAACAAACGTCGCACTATCATACAATAATAATCATAATAAGTCATCACAAAGAAACGCTCAATAATTATGGAGTGTTTATGTTTCCTTAAATTAATTAAATAGCTCCAATAACAAAAATCAATGATCCTTCGACTATTTTTCGATGGGTGAAAAACTACAATTCTACGGAAATAAAACAAATGTAAATAAATTGTAAAATTGCTTCTACAAATTTTGTCAAATCTGTCCTGATATTGATCCTGTACTGTACAGTAAAGTACAGGAAAGCACGTTTGTAATATCTGTAATTATATGAAGATATTATCTTAAGACAATTACTCTACGACTTTATCACATACCTACTTAGTTGTCTATGTGCGTGTTCGTACGTTATAAACAAATCAGTTTTTCCTCATCGCTCAATCTGTGAAGACGAGATTTTTTTTGCAAATGCAAAAAAAATCTTATTTTATTTTATTTTAGATTTTAAATAAAATTATACACGAAATATAAAAATCATGAATACAACAATGATGTTAGTTTGTGTGTGTATCCTAATAGTGTCACTGACAGAGGCTAGACCTTCACCTGAGTAAGTTATAGTGACTTATTTTTTATAATTAAATTGAAATATTTCAAGGTTAATGTTAAAAATTATGTCTTTTAGACAAATGCAACACAACAGCGGGGTGGAAAATCCAGAGGTAAGATTATCTTTTATTTTTCTATAATTATATATATTAAATTTTTTTAACTTAGATAAATAAAATAAGCTATTCTTTGGCGAAGATGTTGTTGAGACATTTAACAGTTTTGTGTAAAAATCGCGTTATCACATAAAACTGAATAATTTTAATAAACGGTTGAGTTCGTTGTATCGAATACGTCATTTAGCAAACTATTTTCCTCATAACCGGTATAGCTACCCATTATCGTTCTTAAATATTTTCCTGTATCCTTAACTTTTGAATTGAGGCTCATGAATTATAAAATTAAGTCTTGATGAAATAATGGATTTTTACAGGGATTTAGCATCTTGACCTTACGAGTGAACAATTTCTCTCGAATAAGACATAGCAATCTATGTCCACTCACTTGGCTTGATAAAGATTCATTGTTTTATTTATTAAAGCAATACATTTAAACATCTTTATTTGAACGCTACATAGAGAGACACAGACAATATTGATGAGCCGAAAATGACATCATTTATTATTTACCAGCTTTCCGCTCACGACTTCGCTCGCGTGGACTACAAACCTTCCAATTTCCACCCCCGAATATATAGCTCTTGCATCTCCACTCTGGAGGGCTAGTTAAGGCAAGCCAGAGGTGGGGGATCCTGAACCTCGTCATTGTTTGTTTGTCACGGGGTACATGTATTATTATTATCGCCCACTAAAAGTTTTCAATTAAATATATGAGCAGTAAGTTGAATGTTACTCTTTCATAATATAAACAATTATCAAAATCTGCGCAATTAATACAAAAAAAAAATAAACAGAAAAACAATGTTTAATACAATGAGAAAATCCATGGATTTGGGTTCTATAAAACATCCATATGGCATAGTCATATATTTTTTTATATTTAATGCAAAATGGTAACAGTTTTATTATGTGCATGTACCATAGCATATATAAAGCATAACTTTTGTCTAGGAAGGTGTCTCGTCCACGTTGGATTAAATTCCCAAAAGAATTGTTATAAATACCTGTATTTATGTTATAATATTAGTTTATTATTTAATTTTCAGATTCCAAGACAAAAACGCAATTCGTATTTTACATATGAAGAATCCAGTAGCAGCCAACAAGTATGTATTAAAAAATTGACCCATCTAAGTTATTCGTAATAAATATCACCAATTGTCCATGTGTCATGTCTATATTACTATCAAATAAATAAACATCTTGTAAATAGATATTCCAACCACAATAAATTTTCATCGCTTTCAAAATTAGAGGATATACTATGTTCCATTTTTCTTTATATTTGTTTATTTATTTTAATACTATGTCAATATATTTCTTCACCAACCGTAAATCGAATTTCAAATTTTACAAAAAGAGATCAACTTTAAACACTAGTGGTGATCATATATATGAATTCCCAAATAATTTTTAATAATACAAAGCATCGTCTTTTTAATACAATGTTTACTATTTAAAATTAGTAAATAACATTTTTCCCTCGTTTTTGAGTTTTAGGCCAGATATTCCTTTGCAGACTTGTTCTGTGCAGATGACATACAATAATTCTGTCGCTGAATTTCGTAATATGTATTATAACTGTCGATACTTATTTTTTTCTCCTTTGATTTAGCACATGGAGAGAGAGAGAGTGCTAAAATAAGAAGCTTTATTTTGTAACCGCAATATAATATAATAAATCTTAAATAATGGGATAGCCTCTATTGTTACATTACAAAATTCTTTTTTCAGTCATCTTCATCAAGTTACTACCGGAAAATAACAAGTTCAGGGCCAATAGCCAAAACTATCGTGTTCGCTGGAAATGGAGAGAGCAATACAAACCACTTTCATATTGTAAAATAAGTTATTAATGTCGTTTTCGTAAGATGGGATAAAATTTCAGACAAACCGAGAGCATTAACTATGAGTTTATCCCACTAATGAACTAGATAAGCTATATATCAAAATAATGTTTTAAAAATAGTTTCGTTATATTTATACATCAAAATACTTCCTAAAATAGGATCTTGCAAAATGTATACAAACATAGGTATTTTTAGCTTTTTAACTTTGTTATTTTTAAGTATCAAAATTTTAGTTTCCACTATAAAAGCATATAGATATTTAAACATAATATAAAATGTCATTGTTAGCTTATGGGAATTACAAGAGCTAGAACGATATACGCTATCATGAGGCATTATGTTTACGTATTTAGTATTATGTTATATGTGGTATTATGCTCAGACGTAAGATTAGCGATTTACAAAAATTTGTGAATTCTACTAAAAAAGGAATCACTTTTAAATTACTATGTTGCTTGAAGAATAATACAATGTTTTAAAGCATCCTAAAACACATTTTTAGCTCACTTAGTGCCTTTAAAGTACATTAATCGATATGTAAAAATAATTATGATGTAAATGTTATTCATATATATCATGATATGTTTTTATTGTATCAAAATTTTCTTTTCATCCAAATAATATAATTTGTAACATGCTTATGTAAAATAGAATAAAAAAGTGTTGAGTAAAATACATTTGAATTTGAAATTATAATTCTGTAATATTCCTTTTTTGTTTGTGATAATAATAGTATAGATTTATAATATTTTTAAGTAAGTCCCTAATCTATTCCATCCACATTAATATTATAGTCCTTTGGTACAGAATTAAAATATACCACATATACACAAATACCACAGATGTGACACCTCCTTGGTACAGCGGTAAACGCGTTAGCGTAGAACGGAGGGGTCCTGGGTTCGATTCCCGGTGGGGACAATATAAAAATAATTGTCTCGGTCTGGCAGGACACAGAAGGCTGATCACCTACTTGTCCACAAAGAAAATCAATCAGTGAAACAGATGTATATCATCTGCCCCATACCCCAGTAGGGGACACGGGACTTCCTTTTTTTAATACCACAGATAATCGGAAAGATCAGGTGCATATTCATTTTTTCTTTTTTTATCGTTGTTTTTTAATTTTAGAAAATTCTAGTACGTTTTGAACCTCTATGTATACCTATATATATGTAGTAACAACATCAGTTATATTGTTTCAAAAAATTTAACACTAAATGTGAATTATAGCAATTTCTTTATTTTCATTTCGGAAAGAGTATTCGGTCAATATCAGTACAATAATATATATTCAACTTCGCGTCTATTGGAATAAATTTAGTTCGTTCGTTAAGTAAAATGAACGACAAGTTTTGAATTACATGTCTATGTCTTAGTAGTAATTACTAGTATAGTATTATGTTATCTGTGGTAGTAATATAAAGCTTATGAGTTTGTTTGTTTGGACGCGCTAACCTCAGGAACTACTGGACCGATTTCAACAACATATATGCCTACCATTGCAGACAGCTATTGCGCTAATATAAATGCATACATTCTAACATTTCCATGGGAACCGTGCTGAATACTGTGGGGATAAATGGGTACTCGTGGGTACGAAACTTATTCTCGTGTCCTGCAGTGTATACGATGCTGGAATTAAAATCAGTTCAAACAACTTCTCGAGCACGCATCAGGTTACAAGTGGGACGCATGAGAAGATGTCAATCATAATATATTATATGTCTCGTCGCTAAACCATTGGATACTACAGGTCGGTAAGTGTTCGGTTGAAAAAAATTACCATTACGACCGAATTTGTGCTTTATAATGTATTATTGTGCTTTATAATTATTAAAAGACAGTCTGGCCTGAAATACTCATTTGCTGTTCAAGAGAAAATTGCAGTATTAGCAAATTATTACGGAATTGAATATCATCAAAATGGATCAATCCGTGTGAGTGGATTTTTATGCAATTGACGTACATATAAGTAGACAAACATAAAAAATTGCTAACCATTGTTTTTTGATATTCAACACATCCATATTGCGCCACCCTTGTTACGCTCTTAATAATATTTAATACTTACTGTTACATTACAGGAATAGATCACCACCCACATATAGGTATAAATATAAAGGTAGTGGAGGCTCAGTGGTGAGAACCTCGGACTCCATAAATCGATAAGTCGGGGTTCGAGACCGGGCGAGCGTGCAGAAAATAAATTGATTTTTCAATTTATCTGCACATGTAGATAACATCACCACTGCTTAAAACGGTGAAGGAAAACTTCGTAAAGGAAACCGGCATGTCCAAGAATCAAAAGTTCGACGACATGTGACATCTGCCAACCCGCACTTGGCCAGCGTGGT
>NC_052118.1:5845800-5850343 GCF_012273895.1 Zerene cesonia | reverse complement strand
TCTTTCTCATTCTTATTGATCTATCTCTATTACTTTCTTTCTTTGACAATCTTTCTTTATCTTATGATTTCTAAATACGTTTCTAATTGCGTCAGTAAAAGTCGTATATGATCACATTACACTCATATAGAAACTATCACATGTTCAAAACCACACAGACAGAGGTCCATTGAGAACAACTGGCGCATGCGCATAAGGTACCAAACCCGGTAGTAAAAGCAAAGTCGCCGCCCCACAATATCTCTCACCAGGTAAATTATTTTATACCTGCTTGAAAATAACAGGTAAAAATTAAATTTCAATGCGTATGGTCAATTTTTTGAATATAAAAATATAAAAAAAATATATATATATGTATATATATATATTTTTGTTTTTATCGGTTTAACTTGATTTAATTTGAAAATAAAAATTTCAAATTGTTATAATTTTGTTATAAACAATTGAAAAAAAAATTTTTTCTCTAGGATCAAAGTTTATAATTATATAAGTAATTAAAAAAAAATGTATACGTTTTATCAATTTTTCGATAAGTTATGATTTTTTAAAGTTGCAGTTATCATCCCCTAGCTTCTAACTACCCTATCTCAGTTAATTTCAATTTTAGGAAAAAAAGTCATTGAAACATTTTTGTGTAAAATTTTACGCTCTACAAATTTTATTTAAAACTTTTTTTTCTAACACTTACGATTTCGCCAAAATTTCAAAAAAACGACTTTATTTATTTTTTTTCACCCCTTCTCGGGGGTGAATTTCAAAAAAACTTGCACAGTTCGTTTTTAGATTCCTCAAAGTAAATTATATCAAAAATTCAAGTTTTAATCTCAAATTCGCATTTACCCTACCCATTTTCTTGGACTAATACTAATTCGACAAATATTAATGGGAGGTTCATTAAGAAGCAATGATAATTATAAAAAAAAACGTGTGACCCTAATTTGAATTACATGCATATTCCCTATTGGGCCAGCTCACAGCTGGGTAGGTACCACACCTCCTCAGAGGATCGGCGTCAAATAGAAGCATGCTACTGAGTTTCGTTCGGCGAGTGGGGGAGCTGAGGGCCCTTATCCTTTTTCTTATCCTTCCTAGTCCAATCCTTCATTCACGTCGTCAATCCTTTCCTTATCCTTTACACCATAACGACAGTCAACGTATAACTATATGATTACCTGATAAAAATCATGACTTGATTTTATTTTTATAGCAATAAATGAGAAATTTTGATAGAATAGAAAAAAATTTTTCAATAAAATCAAGCCTTCTTACTCTGTTTTGTTTTTTTAATGTTACAGTCGGCAATGGAGCTTGTGGGACGCCTGATGGTAAGCGCTACCACCGCCCATGAACATTTGGAGAGGCATAAGGTCCATTGCAAACCTTACGCCTCTACAAATGGATTGCCGACTTTTTGGGAAGGGATTAAGAAAGGATTGGCGATAGGAATAAAGGTAAGGACTGGGAAGGGTAAGGAAAAGGCTATGGGCCTCCGGCTCCCCCATTACCCGAACGAAACACAGCAGAATGCTATTTCACGCCGGTCTTCTGTGGGGGTGTGGTACTTCCCCGGTGCGAGCTGGCCCAATTTTTGCCGAAGGGTGCTCGACTACCACATACAAATCTGTTAATGTACTTTTAATCACAAACCTATAATTTTCAGGCAGAAGTATTATTGACTAAGCATACGGTCCAAAGTACTTTTGACTGACTAAGAGTTTGACTGCAACATAATAAGCATAAAGTAAAACTGTAAAAATCTGTCTCTGTACATTGAATATATAAAAATAATTGGAGGGGATTAAAAAAAGTAATAGAGCTCGAATCAAAAAAAAAACAGTGGTATCTGTTTTTCTGTTTGTTTGTACACGCTAATCTTCTAAAGTACTAAATGGATATAAATGAGAGTTTTTGTTATATAGGTATTATGTCTGGGCAACATACAAGCTATAATGTATTTCGGAAACTGGAACACTAGATGCAGAACCTAAAATATAAGAGATAAAAATTAATAGCCATGACATACAAAAAATAAAAAAATCGCGATAAGCATTGTTGGCTGAGAGTATAAATTTGAAGATCTGGAATAACTCCAAAAGCCCAGCTAGTCTGATGGATATTTACTGCTGACTTTTTAAAATCCAAGATTTCGAACTGCCGATACGGACCTCCAAGAGTCCAGCATACGTCTATACTTATATTATATAGCTGAAAAGGTTGTTTGTTTGTTTGAATGTACTCAAACTATTACTATATATATTTGAAAAATTCTAAGATAGCCCATTTATTGAGCTCTATCATGCTAGCAAGGTGAAACCTGCAAAATTGCATAAAAACTATATATGAATTTGTAGCTAATTAGTTACCAAAACCACGATTTTGTTGCTCGCGCCGATCACCAGGTATCGCAAATAATACTATCGTGATATCAAGGTAGCAAGGTGAAACCGGCAAAATTGCAAAATGGCAAAGAAAATCGTACGTGATTTTGTAGCTATTTAGTTGCCAAAATCACGATTTTGTTGCTCGCGCCGATCACCAGATATCGCAAATAATTCTATCGCAAGGTAGCAAGCAAGGTAAGGTAGCAAGGTAATTTAGTAAAATATATTCTTTTCCTTTGATCTTTACAGGGGATTTTATTTTCGTTTTATTAAGTTCACGTGAACGAAATCACGGGCATCAGCTAATCCTATCCTACTAATATTATAAACGCGAAAGTTTGTAAGGATGTGTGTGTGTTTGTTGCTCTTTCACGCAAAAAAAACTGAACCGATTGCAACGAAATCTGGTACGTAGATAGATGAACAACTGGAATAACATATGGGCAACTTTTTATCCCGATATTCCTACGGGATACGGACTTACGCGGGTGAAACCGCGGGGCGCAGCAAGTACTTACATAATTAATTTAATAACACAAGCTCGACCGCGGTCGTCAGTAAGATTAACTCACAACACGGATAAGGAAAAAATTGTTACATTTAACACATTATTTCGTGTTATAATTATTATAAATAGGGAATCATTTTGGTCCAAATTCATTAAGTGTACGCAATTGTACGCTGCATCTTCTGCTGACCAAACAAAAATATATTTTTTTAACATGAAACATTTTTTACTATCAATCGTCGTAATTCTATTCATCATAAATACATGTATAGCGGAGCCGAAAACAATGTAAGTTACTTTTTTTTATAATGATTATTTTTAATTAAAAACTAAACGGCATTCTAGTTCTTTTACCTTTTCTTTAGTCGGTTAAATTTTTTTTAATATTAGAAATTTATATGTAACTAGACGCTCGTCCTGGCTCCGCTCTGTCTATCCCAAGGGAGCATTTAATCGGGATAAAAAATATCCTATCACCAAAATCAGCTCATACTCTGTATGTGTACGAAACTTCATCAAAATCCGTTTAGTAGTTTCAAATATCCAACCAAACAAACTTTCACATTTATAATATAAATAGCGGTCCGCCCCAGTTTGCCTGTGGTACGTATATAGCACTTAGAGTTCACGTATATCAAACGGTTAAAGCATTTTTGAAAGAGCCCGGAAGATCCTGAGATTAGCGATTGTTTAAAAAAACAAACACATAGTATTTTGTTTTCTGTTGTTTTATATTATTATTGGTATAGATTAAGACAGTACTTAATTTTATTATGTGGTTTAATAGGCCCAATACATATGAATTGCTATTTAGGTACTTAAATACTCTTTGTTTTTGTGATGACTTATGTTATTTTAATTTGTGGTTTTGTCTTTTTAGTGGAAGGTGGTGCAGTTGGTTGTTTGGATGTTATGTAAGTAAATATACCTAAACTTCACGTCACATAAACATTTATGAATAATTTTTGTAAAATTTGTTAAAATGCGTATGACAAAACTGATTGAATTGTGTATTTTTTAATCATCGAATTTTTAAATGAAAAATTTACATAATTGCTTTTTTCTGGGATATCCAAACTGCCAAAATAATTAATTTTGGGTTTTTGTGTCAGTTTGACTACTTAAAAGTAATATAATGTTTTCAAAATACAAAACAAATTATAAAACTTGTTAAGTAAAGAAAATTATTATAATCAATTATTCTTAATTTTATCCACAAAATAGGAATGGAAATAAAAGCAATACTTTTAAATGTTTTTTTTAATATAATATAATTGGCTATAACTTAATAATATATTTATTATTTCAGGAAGAGGTATTGGACTATAGCGAGTGTGAAGAATTATTTATTGGAAATGGGGATCACAATAGTAACAACTTCTATAAGAGAAACTAATAGGATTCAATATAATTTAAATTGAGTCCAATATGAGGTTATGATAAATCAATTTAATTTTGTAACTGATACAAAAAATACAACAATAATTTTACTAAAATGGATATTTTATTGATTTAAAAAAAAATTGCCAGTGAGCCAAATATTGGTAGAGACTCTCCAACTCACCATTTATACCTATATCATCATCATCATCATCAGCCCATACACGTTCCCACTGCTGGGACACAGGCCTCCTATGAGGGTTCAGGCCATAAT
>NC_052118.1:5833239-5844800 GCF_012273895.1 Zerene cesonia | reverse complement strand
TTCCGAATGAACACCGACTCGCAGCGTTGAACGTGATGGTTTATATAGTCGACCGGCTGGCGATTCCTAGAAATCGGCTGTTTAAATTCTGCGAAATGAGTTCCCATGGCGCCCAAAGGATGGCGCCATGTATCTAATGAATTAAACCCCACACAGTCGTTTTATTTTATTTAGTTTTTTTTTTTTTACTTTTAACATGAATAATTACCTTTCTCAAATTAACAGCGAAAATCAACTTCTAATCACATTAAAAAAAACACCTTACAATTTAGTTTTTAGTAAACAGAAAACACAACGGAGTTAAAATTTTTGTTTACAATTTACTCAAAGCAACTGGAGAGTACTGTAAACACACAGAGGCCCATTGAGAACAACTGGCGCATGCGCATAAGGTACCAAACTCGGTAGTAAAAGCAAAGTCGCCGCCCCACAATATCTCTCACCAGGTAAATTATTTTATACCTGCTTGAAAATAACAGGTAAAAATTAAATTTCAATGCATATGGTCAATTTTTTGAATATAAAAATATAAAAAAAAATATATATGTATATATATATACATATTTTTGTTTTTATCGGTTTAACTTGATTTAATTTGAAAATAAAAATTTCAAATTGTTATAATTTTGTTATAAACAATTGAAAAAAAAATTTTTTCTCTAGGATCAAAGTTTATAATTATATAAGTAATTAAAAAAAATGTATGAGTTTTATCAATTTTTCAATAAGTTATGATTTTTTAAAGTTGCAGTTATCATCCCCTAGCTTCTAACTACGCTATCTCAGTTAATTTCAATTTTAGGAAAAAAAGTCATAGAAACATTTTTGTGTAAAATTTTACGCTCTACAAATTTTATTTAGAACTTTTTTTTCTAACACTTACGGTTTCGCCAAAATTTCAAAAAAACGACTTTATTTATTTTTTTTCACCCCTTCTCGGGGGTGAATTTCAAAAAAACTTGCACAGTTCGTTTTTAGATTCCTCAAAGTAAATTATATCAAAAATTCAAGTTTTAATCTCAAATTCGCATTTACCCTACCCATTTTCTTGGACTATATGTTTTTTCAAGGAGAAATTAATTTTTAAAAACTACAAAAAAGTCTGGGATATTCAAATGTATGAAAACACAACATAAACGCACATGTACTGTGATGTCATAACCGGCCATAAGTAAGCACGTACCAAAGAGTATGTGAGTATGTGATAGATAACGTCAGCGTCAGTGTTGCTAGTGAAGACATTTATATCTAAATTTAAGAGTAACTAATGGAAAATAACAAACGAATTTCTTTGAGAGAAAAGTACTCCATATAATTAACCACATTTTAAAAAATTAGGAAACCTAATAAAAAATTTAATGTGATATAAAAACAGGAACATACTTATTGTTGTGTAAACTCTAACTGTCATGTTAAAGTTCACACATGTTACTTAATATTCAGTTTAAAGCAAAACCTATTGTCGTCAAAATTTGATTGTTTGAGATAGAAGCAAAATCTTCCAGTAAATCATAAAAAATAGGACAAACCGAAAAAATCCTTTATCTTAAGAATTTGTTAATGTCATAACAGTAATTGTACTGTGTTAATTGTTGCTATTGAGCAATAAGAAACCAAAATCATATTATTTACTTATTCCAGCAAGTACTAACTAGTTTTATATGTAATATAATACTTAATATCAAAGTATTACCATAGAATACTAATATATCACTTTTTACATTGTTTTACGAGAAGAGAGCTTTCATGACGATTTATTAACGAAAATAGATACAGTTGTATAATTAAAGATCAATTTTTTTAATGAAATGTCTATGACTTGGTACTATTTGTTATCATAAACAGTGATGTCACGTCAAGCGCTCCAAAATAACAAGTGTTTAAACTTTTTAAGTGTGGTTTTTAGAATATTTTTATTAATTATATAGCCTCAAAAGCATTAAGCATAAAGCGTTGTAAACTAACAGATAAAAGATAAAAAAAATTATAGATATTCCCTATTCGTGCTGAACCGTGCTCGACTCCCACACTAATAAATTAAATAAATGTTAAAGTTTGAAATTTTATACGAAAAGTCTTATGGTGAGCCTTTTAGGAAGGGACTTCTGTCCTGTTTACATACAATGTCCATAATACGTACTTAATCAGCTGTAGTCTGTAATAAGTTCGTTGAATAGATGACAGTATAGTATAGTATTACGTACTACCACAGATAACATAATACTACACTAATAGCACAACGTTGCATAGTAGTATACTCTGTGGTACATACTATTCATGTTTAATATTAGATTATACACTGTGCGCATTGTGTAATATATTAGTAGTAGTTGCTTATACCTACTACAGTACAAAAGAGTAGTATAAATTATAATACTACGGTTTACGTCTCTGTACTATTCTCTGACTCTGACTTCTGAGTACCCGTATTATATTACTCTTTGCTTCTGAGTCTCTGGAGCTAACGTTAGGTGGCTACACTGTAGTGTATAAAACAAGTAGGTACCTAGGTATATATATATTTATAGGTCTAAAATTATCACCATCTAATATTAGATGTACGAATGTTATCACGTCTTTTACTAAGAGAATTACGCCATTACTTTATTAAAAGAAGATACGTAACAATAAATCATAACAATAAAACAAGAAAAATGTCGCTTGAACAAGCTAAACAAGTGGCGGCTTATCGTGCTGTCGATGAATTCGTAAAAAGTGACTGTATTTTTGGCGTAGGAAGTGGTTCCACTGTAGTTTATGCAGTACAGCGTCTAGCAGAAAGAGTTGAAACAGAAAATTTAAAAGTAGTTTGCATTCCAACCTCATTTCAAGCGAAACAATTAATCATAAAACATAACCTAACCCTAGGAGAACTCGAAACTAATTCCGTTATTGATGTTACTATCGATGGAGCTGATGAAGTTGATGCAAATATGACATTGATAAAAGGAGGAGGGGGCTGTTTACTCCAGGAAAAAATTGTTGCCTCTTGCTCTAAGAAACTTATTATTATAGCAGATTATACAAAAGATTCTCAGAAATTAGGAGACAGGTATAAAAAAGGAATACCAATTGAAGTTATTCCCATGGCCTATGTGCCAATAAAAAACAAAATTATTGGAATGTTTGGTGGTGAAATAAAATTACGTAGCGCAATTGCTAAAGCAGGGCCGGTAGTAACAGACAATGGTAACTTTTTATTGGATTGGATGTTTACAAACCAAGACATGGACTGGGAGAAAGTTAGCTCTATAATTAAAATGATTCCTGGTGTGGTTGAAATTGGACTGTTTGTTAATATGTGTCAAAAAGCATATTTTGGACAACCAGAAGGCACAGTTGTTGAACGAACTGTATAATGTTCCTAGAAATATAATATCTAAGTGAATCTCTTTTTTATAATATAACTTTTATATTTGTTAATTTTATTTTTTAAATCTCCCTTATATATATAAATAAATGAATCATGAATGTGAGCAAGCCAATTCTCTACAAAATAGGCAGCAACATCCCCCGAGGGGAGACACAACTCCAGATTCTTAAATGGGAATGTGCTTTTGGTACAGAGAAATGTGTAATAATATTATATTTTCTCAATTTTGAAATAAGTCTTAATTTCAATTTGGTTAGATGTAAGCTAAATCAAAAGACTTAAATTATTTTACAGATTAAAAAATATTTATTTCCTTATGTATACTTTTCATGTTTTGCATAAAAATAACTTACAATAAAAAAAATTCAAGAAATTATTTAATATTAAGTAGTAGGTAGATTGCATGTATAATGAAAAACTAATGATAACATCATGTACATTTTTAAAATAAATGCTGACATTAAAATTACTTAAAATAAAAACAGTCTTCCGTAATGCCAAAAGTTATCAATAAAATAATAATACCAAATCCGATTTCTGATGATCTTTTTAACTCTGGACTTGTTATCAATATTTATCATGTGTGCTTTATATTCCGTTGTGTGCTTATACCATATGAATATGATAAGATTGTCTAGTAGAGACTCGTTTTTTTCATAATACGCAAGAATTCTTCTTGATTTATTTCACCATCACCATCTCTGTCTGCTTCATCTATCATTTCATGTAATTCCTCATCTGTCAAATTTTCTCCCAATTCTTTTGCAACTCGCTTAAGATTTTTGAAAGATATTTTACCTGTAAAAAATTTATTGAATTTATTCTTCTGTAAATTTTACTGTACATCTGGGATTCTTAAACTATGGGTTTGCGTAACACTAGTAGGTCCCAAAATAATATTGAGTAGACCCTGTAAAATGTCTCACTAAACCGATGGCATGGATGGGATGCAGACAAGTTTTCACCTTTTATATGGTTCACATTCAAATGAAATACAGCAATAAATTTGACATAGTATAAACTAACTTCGATTATAAGTAACTTGAGTTTGGGTTTACGTCAAAATTGTAAGATAGGAATTATCTTCTCAATAAAATGACTTGGTTTAGGTAGAAGGTACTTCATGTAATATAATTAAGTAAAAATAATTATTTCATGTTGACAATGGTAAATTTTTCAAAGGTGCATCTCCAGTTTGTAACCTTGAATTATATGGGTCATAGTGAGGACAACTTAGGGAGCCACTGTTGTGGATTTTTATGTAGAAAATAGATTATTGAAGTTAACTAGGTACATTTACTTCACTAAATTTTACTCATTTTGCTTAAGGTTATAAAATAATAGGAAACTTTTTCTCAAATCCACAAAAAGAAGTATTCAAAGATACACAAAAATCATAAAAATTGGTGAAATCCTTTCAGCAAAGTTTGGTTTCACATGCTGACAAGATTTAATTCTGTTAGATTATTTTATTATAACTACTTTACGAGATTAGAGTATACTGGTTAAAACTGTAGTCTACAATTTAATACATGTTTTTTTTACCTGTTTCATCATCATCAAACAGTTTAAATGCTTTCATTATTTCTTCTTTTGTATCTTTTTCAGCCATTTTTACAGTCATTAATTCAAGGAAATCTTCAAATGATACCTTTCCATCGCCCTTGTCAATTTCGGCAATCATTTTTTTTATTTCCTCCTTTTTTGGTTCAAAACCTAATGCCCGAATGGCCACTTTCAATTCCTTGGTGTCTATCTTTCCAGTATTTTCCGTATCAAATAAATCAAAAGCTTCCTTTATATCTCTGTTTTGCTCTTCTGATAATTCAAATCTAGGACCAGATTTCTTTCGCACAGCAGTGGGATTGTTAGCGTTAACTTGTTTTTTTGTTCCATTGTTTACTACCGTTGCCTAATGATAAATAAAAAAGCGAATTAATTCCCAAAACAAACACCACTAAGGAATAATAACTTAGTTATACTTCATGAATGTTCCTACCATTTTTTGTGTATGTCAAATTTATTAATATCAAATAGAATATTCTTTTTATCGATTCGATAATATTTATTGATTGAAAACGAATTTAATATGTTTAAATTCTAACACAAAATCAACATAAATATCTTGGAAACTTTATAGTTTTTATAGATTATAAAATCGATATTTCGTAAATAACAGACTTCAACAATAGTCAACGATTGACATTGACATAAAAGTCAAGTCTACATAGCGCAAAATCGAATTATCGAAAAAGACTCATCAAATGGGTCTTGCCAAAGAGTAGTATAATAATACGGGTCTAGCTGTACAACTTTGTACCCTTCCCGAGTTTCTCTTCACTTGCGTGAAAACGTTGTGGAAGTACATTTGCAAATGTCTTCATACACGGTTTGCTTTTCACGGATGTGAGTGACCCGATTTAGAAAGTGGATTACTGAATTCAATTACTTTCAATTTCTGTATTAATAATAAATAGCATTCTATCTCCCTATAAAAACGTGTAGACGCTACACTTAAATAGTAGAGGAGACAGCTGTAGTAGATCAAATTTTAACCATCTAATAACCTAATCTCTGGAAACCTTTTAGTTAAGTTATGTATAACGCGACTCTTTTTTGGTAGATATAGTTTTCTTCTTAACTTTTAAGCATTCAATGTTACTAAAACCAAATTTAAGTTAGTATTAAAAATATATTGTAACGTTAATTGGTAAATATAATACCAACACTAAATATTGCAATACATTTCGGTTTGTCGATACATTAGTAATTGGTCAAATCCGCAGTGTCATTTTTTTACCTACAAATGGTACACTACAAACTTGGGTTGTAGGTGGTTATAAGGAACCGGCTCCCGTTAAATAAATAATTTAAAAAAAAAGGTTCTGGCAATACTATTTTATTTCTAGACTCATAGAGTTGAAGCCAAAGAGTAGTATAATAATACGGATTGAACCATTGGGCATTGAGTTTTATAAAACCTAAGTTTATATTTACTTTATAGCGCCTACACGGTATTTTTTTTTCGAGTACTTATTTAATTTAAAGTCTCACACAAATTAGAGATGCGTCGAATCACGAATGTTCGTTCGATTTTAAGGCTAAATATTTTTTAAAAATTTTAATTAATTCCGTTCGTGTTGTGTGTCAAAATCTAATCTAAAGAAGTCTCGAACATACAAACATACAACAAAAAAATACCTTTGTGAAGCTACTCGGCGTGTTAATGTCAGGGTAAAACTTTCCTAAGAACTTCGACTTCTTCGGTAAATAATATTGTTTACACAAAAAAAAATGTAACTGAATCAAATTTTGTTATAGCATATTGAGTATCAATAGTTACTAAATCCTTTAATATTACAATAACTAGCTTTTCGCCCGCGTGGTTCACGATTTTTTTGTACTTCAAAGTTTAGTTTATTTTGTTATGACTAACACGCGTATGTTTTTTTTTTTAGAAAAAGTCCTATTGAACTTCTATTTAATTTATCCAGTTTGCACTATTTATTAAGAAACATATTTATTTTATTGTGTTCAATTATAACAAAAATCAATATTCAATATTTATCGAAATTATTTATTCTGTATTCAAATTTTAGTACAAAATAATATGTTAAACTAAAGTCGTTCAGGGCGCGGATGGTAACGTTCCAACGGACTTCATTAGATGATAGCAATGTGGTAGGCGACTCCTGTGTCCAATTTTCTGTAAGGTGGCAGCTGCTTGTGCTAGCATTCCCGCACGCTCTCCCGGCGCTGCCAACACCGCTGGCGGCAAATGTTTACAGGCCATATATAAAGCTACCGCTCTTTCACCCTCGCCGCCTCCGCTTTCGAGTGCTCTTTCTGAAAAAGAGACAGATATCTAAAATTTTTTTTCTATTAGTAGAGCAAAATCAGTTTAATTCTACCAAACACTGTCTACAAAACAATTCCACTAAAAATTATGATCCTAAGAACAATAAATATAAATCCGTTTGTGATATAAAATATAAGTACAACACACAAAATAATATTTCTTAGGAATTCTTATATCTCATAGCTTAAATGAGAATAAATTATTGGTTTAGTGGACATAACATTGGATTAGAGTTTTATTTTACAAAACTAATATATTATTATGGATAAAAAAAAAAAAAATGACCGCCTCCTTGGTACAGTGGTTAACGCGTGAACTTAGAACCGAGGGTTCCTGGGTCCGATTCCCGGTGGGGACGCAAAAAAAAAACGTCTCGGTCTGGCAGGATATAGAAGGCTGATCACCTATTTGTCCATAAAAAAAAAATCGATCAGTGAAACAGATGTACATCATCGGCCCCATACCCCAGTAGGGGATACGGGACTTCACTTAGATATGAAAGCTAATCTTCTAGCTATATTACCTTTTCCACATATAATTGAAGATCTGTTTAACCTCGGTCTAAGACTTCCGTCAAGTAGTTGCTGCGTGCGTTTTGGTGCGGCGCCCGCCATCATACGACATACAGCCGATTGTAAAAATACCCGGGATGTCACCCACTTAAAAAAAACGATAACATACATTTCAATGAAACGTTCTCAGTTCTGGACCATGTAGCATTAGAGCTAAGCTTTAACTAAAATACGCAGAAAAATTTATATAAGATTCTAATTTTATTTTGGAATATAACGCTATAAACTCGTTACGTATCGGGATATAAGAGATGTTCCAAGTTTGAATCCTAATATCCTGTATCCTAATATCCTGTATCTCAGCATGGGCTGATGATGATGATGAAATTTGAACCGATTTCAAATAAGTTTATTTAATATTAAAGGTGACTGCGAGTATTCTTAAAATGTTTTGATGCACATCGGTTCCGCCGTTAGAAGATCATCAGCAGATCTGAATCCTAATATCCTGTATCTCAGCATGGGCTGATGATGATGATGAAATTTGAACCGATTTCAAATAAGTTTATTTAATATTAAAGGTGACTGCGAGTGTTCTTAAAATGTTTTGATGCACCTCGGTTGTGCCGTTAGAAGATCATCAGCAGTTTGATAGTTGAACGGGAGATCTCACTGACTTTCTTATTTCACAAATACAAGTACTAGTTAAAGAATATCAAATATGAAACATGAACTTGTAAATTCAAGATGTGGTCTTATTAAATTTTATATTACGAGTGGCGATATGCATAATAAGCACATGTGTGCTTGTGTTACTACCTATGTTAAAAGTAGAAGGAATTACATTCAGTATATTTCACTTTCTTCTATGTATGATCTTAAACACACACACAAACACACGCGCACACACGCACACACACACACACACACAAATGCCCTCTCCACTCCGTTACCGGCAGCGTCTGCGACAGGCGGCGCAGCGAGTGCAGGTCGCGCTGGAACGCCTTGAGCTGCGCGGGCGGCGCGGGCCCGCCGCCGCCCGCCTCCCACACGCCCGCGCGCACCTCCAGCACCCAGTCGCAGCACAGCACTTGCATCAGCTGCGACACGTGCATTGTATACATTATACAATTAAACGAACTCACCTGAAGTGAAGTTCTATTGTGATAATACGACAGGCTTGGTCTCGATATACTTGATGCGAGGATACGTAGTTCATTAGACCATCTTGGACCAAGCCTGGAGTATAGTTATGAAACCATTTATATCACTCAAAAAAAAGTACCCACGATCACGGCAGGGCTGGGCGAACCGCTGGTTTTACATACAACTCTATTACACAATAAATTTTACAAAATTGTACGTGGTTTACTGGTTCCCAAGCTCGGTACGGATACAATTTTTTTTAAGTCAGGTTTAGGTTAGGTTATTACATTACATTATGATTATATGCATACATGAGCATAACAAACACAGCCTTGAATTGGATACAATTGCGGGAACATGAGTTATGTATGAGTTCCCTATATTAAGTTGTAGTAGTTTAACATGCAAGATAACATAGCTTATAGAACAAAGTTCAAACATAAAAACAAATAACAATTGACACAAGAAAATACACGTTTCAAACAACAAGGAATAAAACGCAAAAAAAAATATTAATAACAATTGCTATTAATTCTACATACAACTAAAATGGTTTTACAATGACAATTGGTAAATAATAATATTTTCAAGTGGCAGGTAATTAAACCAATGGCTAGTATATAAAAGACATAACTTTCTTCAAGATATCTCAAAGCTCAAGATATCTTTTTACACTATGAAGTAAACAAAATTTCGTAATAAAAAAGCTCTCTCAACTGAGATTTATACCGCAATCAACTCTCTGAAAGTAAGTTTGGACACTACCGTATAAATTAATTGCATTAAAAAGAGCACTTTTATCCTGGCATTTTTAATATCATCCTTCTTATAAACCAAAGAAGTATTCAATATAACATAGTACATAGTAGTTTTTTATTATAATAAATTCAGACCAAATAACCACTTGAGAGTCAATTCTGTTAATGAAATTTGCGACCAAATGTATCTTAAACTAATTCATGTGATCTATTTACTAATTGATCTAAGAATAAAAAAAAACAAAAGTTATTAATATATATAATAATAATCTACAAAGCGTAACACAGTAAATAAAAAAATAATAGACGTAAGCTTCATCCATGCGACGATTTGAACAGCCGCGAGATTTGCTTTGTAGTAATATTGCACAAAATAAAACAAACAAGTGCAATGCAACTACAATGCACTCCCGAGACAGTAATGCTGCTTGTCTCCAAAGGTATGCTGATAGAGACCGTGCTAATTTGACTAAAATAAAAATAAATTGCAATAAACATGACAAAACAAAATACAAATTAAAAAGCAGAATCTATGTAAGGCTAGGATAAAACAAAAACATAAAATTTATGTTATAGTATTTATGCTAGCTCGCGAAGTCGAATATATTATCTAGGTGAGGTAGCTAATTCATTTATTTTTTGTTTAATTATAATGTTTCTAGTAATACTAATACATAATAGAAAATAAAAATTACTTACCAACATAAGTTGTGTGGGTTTCTTGCAGCAATAATATGCCAACGAATCAGCTAACCTGGCTCCCGCGATTTCGCATACCTTTGAATAGAAACCATAGAAACCATTTATAGTACTAGACAACTTAAAATAGCCCAGGATATTTAACAGGTTTATTAAATTAATAACATGAAGGTTTGTTTGTACGCGCTAATCTCAGGAACTACTGAAAACAAAAAAAAATGCTGGATATGTACGGCGAAGCCGGACCGGCCCACTAGTATGAATAAGTTTTCGATAAATAAAGAAATTATGAGTATAGAAAATCAATTACAATTACCTTAAGTATTGTCTCAGAGGTCTTCTTGATAGAACGTTCATCTCGACACTGCGCCAAGCTCAGGAGACCGCGCCGACTTTTGTACGCCATGTGGAGCGCTCTACAAAGCGACAGCACAATAGATATATTTTATGTTTATACAACGTAAGACAATAGTTATTAATACAATAAGTATAAACATTACGGTCGTGTTTTATAAACACGAAACCAATTAGAATTTCTAACTCATCGGCGAGGTGAGAAATGTCTCAGTTGTTATTTTAATGTGGGCCGATAGTAGGCTCCAGTTCTAATTACTGATTGACTATGATTTCCGAATATAAACACGCTTTTAATATAAAACTAAAGAGATAAGCATCTGATTGAGATTGAGCATTTATTGGTATAAAAAAAAAGATATAAGATTTTGTGGCAAGGTAAATTGAAATTATTCGGCTCCTTTATGTTTCATTATTGAGTGTGATTTATTATTATCTATGGTATGGTAAGTCATATTCCGATTAACAAATGTGGTCAATTTCTGAATTAATAACTACACACAATGGATTCCAATCAGTCAGTCACTTGAAACTCTTCTTATCTTAATGATAATATGTCAGGCTCTTAGTATGATGGCTATTATGTGAGAAATATTACTTTCGTCCGATCGCCCGTAAACGAAATTTATTACTGAGATACTGAGATACTGAGCCCGTTCCTGTGGCCGAAGCAAAGATTGATGCAGCCAATTTCCACTGAGAAGGCCACAAGCATGCTTAAAGTCTTTTAAATATCACAAAGGCGTAAGGCTTATAAAGGGGGTTTCGAGGCTTACAAATATCAAACGGTTATGTTTTGTATTGTATTATTTGTAACGATAATTATTTCACAGCAACAAATTTTAATTGACATTTTAGGA